>NC_080164.1:4487529-4650576 GCF_950295315.1 Erinaceus europaeus | reverse complement strand
CCTTCTCCTTCTCCTCCTTCTCCTCCTCTTCCTCCTCCTCCTCCTTTTCCTTCTCTTCTCCTCCTTCTCCTCCTTCTCCTCCTCCTCCTCCTCCTTTTCCTTCTCTTCTCCTCCTCCTCCTCCTTCTTCTTCCTCTCCTCCTCCTTTTCCTTCTCTTCTCCTCCTTCTCCTCCTCCTTCTTCTCCTCCTTCTCCTCCTCCTCCTCCTTTTCCTTCTCCTTCTTCTTCCTCTTCTTTTCCTTCTCTTTCTTCACCTCTTTTCCTCTTTATCCTCCTCTTCCTTCTTCTTCCCCTTCTTCTCCTCTGTCTCCTTCGCCTCTTACTTCTTCTCCACCTCTTCCTCCGTCTCCTTCTCCTCCTCCTTCTTCTCTCCCTCTTCCTCCTCTTCATCCTCCCTTCGTCCTGCTGGGGCTCAGTGCCTGCACTATGAACCACTGCTCCTGGAGTCTATTTCCCCCCCATTTTTGTTGCCCTTGCTATTATTATTGTTGTTGTTAGATAGGATAGAGAGAAATGGAGAGAGGAGGGAAAGACAGACGGGGAGAGAAAGACACCTGCAGACTTGTTTAACCTCCACTGCTTCGGCAGGCCATTTTTCTTTATTTTTCTTGCCCTTGCTTTTGTTATTGATGTCGTCACTGATGGATTAGGACAGAGAGAAATGGAGAGAGGAGGGGGAGACAGAGAGGGGGAGAGAAAGACAGACACCTGCAGACCTGCTTCACTGCCAGTGAATCAGTCCCCCCTGCAGGTGGGGAGCCGGAGGCTCGAACTGGGATCCTTATGCCGGTCCTTGCGCTTCGCGCCATGTGCGTGTGTCTCTCTGGGTCCCTTTAACGTGCCAGGCAGCGATGTACAGGGGTGACTGACTTATGGGGAGCTTGCAGTCCAGATGGCAACTATGCAGCAAACAGTTCTCACCAGCCAGGGTACTTTACAGGCTGGCAGATGTCTGTGAACATTCCTTCTTTTTTTTTTTTTTTTTCTTGGGAGTTTCGTTTCAGTTTGCCTTGAACAGCGTGAATATTTTGTAGGCTTTGCAACTGCTATGTCAGTGCTGCCGCTGCTGTTGCTGTCGGTTGATTGTAGATCAGCTTCTGCCCTGGAGCTCTCAACTTGTTAATTAGCATGTTTCTGAACGCTCACCACCGGAACTGATTAAAAAATGAACACAGCGCCAGTTTGCATTAAAAACCTCAGTGCTTTCAAAAACATTTCTGTTTCAGCTCTGTTGATTTCAACTGTTGAATTACAAGGGCTTGGAGAGCGGGTAGGCCCTTTCGTATTTGTATTCTCCCTCAGGAGCTAATTTTGTGTCTTGCAGGAAGATGAATTGGTCTTGGAGGGGGAAGTCACAGTTGTATATTTGAGTTCTTCTCACCTCTGGATTCTCTCTCGTCCTCTACAGATGACCAGGGATGATCTCCAGCTGCAGTGGGGAAATAGGTTGAGTGAAATAGGTTGAGTGCTGTTTTGTTTTTGCCTCCAGGGTTATTGCTGGGGCTTGGTGCCTGCACTAGGAATCCACTGCTCCTGGAGGCTGTTTTGTTGCCCTTGTTGTTGTTATTGTTGCCCTTGTTATTGTTGGATAAGACAGAGAGAAGTCAAGAGAGGAAGGGAAGACAGAGGGGGAGAGAAAGACAGACACCTGCAGACCTGCTTCACTGCCTGTGAGAAGCGACTCTCCTGCAGGTGGGGAGCCGGGGGCTTGAACCTACATCTTTGAGCCGGTCCTTGTGCTTCGCACAATGTGCGCTTAACCCACTGTGCTACCGACTGACCCCCAGATAGCTGTTTTTAAGGCACATCTGTCTGCCCTACTGTTTGATGTTCATAGCACTTCTCTCTCACATTTAACCCTGCCCCGCAGAGTTACTGCTGGGGATTGGTGCTTGTGCTATGAATCCACTGCTCCTGGTGGCTGTAAAAACCATTTTTTTCTTTCTATTTTTTTATTTGACAGGACAGAGAGAAATTGAGAGAGGAGGGGAGATACTAGAGAGGGAGAGAGATAGACACCTGCAGACCTGCTTCACCACTCATGAATTGTACCCCTGCAGATGGGGAGCAGGTGCTCAAACCCGGGTCCTTGCATGATGATATGTGCACTTAAATGGGTGTTGTCCTCCCTCCCCCCCCCAGTATTTCTTTTAGTCATTCACAAGTACCTCTGAGTGCATAGTGCTATGAGCCTATAATGGAACTACCCAGCATAGCAGCTACATGTCAGAAGTGTGTGCCGGCAGCAATGTCTCTGTGGATAGACCACAAATGTTCCTTGCATGAGTTTTAGTCCATATAGCTGCTTTTCTTGGAAGCAGAACTTGTTTCCAGGGCTCTGTGCCTGCCCAGAGATAGGCAGGCTGCACTGGCCAAGAAGCTGTGTGGTTTTTGCTTTATCTTCTCTGCAGTCTGGGGACTTGGGGCTGATTCCGTTCTCAGTTCTTGTCTTGAGCTGCAGAGCTCATTCTGATATCCGGCTGTAGGCCCGCACCTCTGGCTCACTTTATTCCCTGATTAAAACAGCTTGTCAGCTTGTGCTCACTGCCCTGGTTATACGTGATGGGACAGAATTTGGCCTGGTGTGTCAGAGCCGCTGGAGACTCGACTCTTCTCAAGTTTTTTTTTTCTCTTGCAGCCTAGAGGCACCCGGAAGCATGGCGCATCCTTTATCATCACTAAAGCAATCAGAGGTAAGCAGACCTTGTTTGTTTAGTTCTGTATGCGTGATAATAATAATAGCGTGCACACACACGCACACACACACAGAGTTTCACTGAGAACTGCTGCTCTAGGCACTCAAGGCAATTTAAAATATGCTCTTTAGACTTCTAATGTCAAGTCTGATGAGAACTTGTTCTCTGAGCTTAATTATACATGGGAACATATGTACGTGATATTTATTATTTTGCTGTTATTATCTTGGCAGACCCAGGGTCTTGTATATGGGGATTTTGCGTTTCCAGACCATTTTATTTCAGTCACATAGAGAAACAGAGACAGAGAGAGAGAGGGAACAGTACCAGAGCGCCCTCTGTGGTAGCTCCCTGTGGTGTGGAGGCTCCAGCCAGGGGCACCTTCTGGCAGTGCAGGCACCCCGCCCAGTGGCGAGCTCTCCCGTGCCTGCTTAGCTAGGTGTGTGTACACACACATACGTGTGTGATGGAGGCACACGCCTACACATGTCTGTAAATATATATGCGTATGTATCCACAGACAGTAATAGTAATGGTAGCTGAGGGCCCGGCTATGAACGGATCTTAGCCATTCCCGGTACATTCTTGAGAGCTTGTTGGGGGGTCCAGCAGGGGAGCGCAGCTACTCAGATACCCTTGACTGAAGGTCCATCTCTGTCCGGAGGAGGCCGTCCTTCCGGAAGGACGCACACAGAGCAGTGAAGGAGGAAGGGGACACCCGCTAGCCAGCCAGATGAGCCGAGTCAACCCTGGTCATCAGTGGGGTGACAGATATCGCAGCCAGATCTCCCTCACATCCATGGATGCATTCTTTTCTTTCTTTTTTTTAAAGTATTTATTTATTCCCTTTTGTTGCCCTTTTTTTATTGTTGTAGTTATTGTTATTGATGTCATTGTTGGATAGGACAGAGAGAAATGGAGAGAGGAGGGGAAGATAGAGAGAGGGAGAGAAAGACAGACACCTGCAGACCTGTTTCACCTCCTGTGAAGCGACTCCCCTGCAGGTGGGGAGCCGGGGGCTCGAACTGGGATCCTTATGCTGGTCCTTGTGCTTTGCACCACCTGCGCTTAACCTGCCGTGTTGCTGCCCGACTCCCACATTCTTTTTTTTTTGTTTTAAACAGTTATCTTTGCTGAAATTTTATCAACTTGTGGTCACACTGATTTTTCTCATGCTGATCAGAAGCTCTGGTTGGCTGTTGACAACATAATAGGAATAATCAGGACATTAATTTTATTGTACAGTCAGTCACAGACATCTGTTAATTTGCAAATGAAAAATGGAGTCACCTCATCAATACAACTTGGCAGCTCAAAAGGTCAAGGAGCGACAGGATACATGCACAGCACGAGGGGGCCATGATAACCAGGTCTGGGACCACTGACCGATGGGAGACAAAGCCGTAGCTGCCTTGGTTCTCTAGGGAGGAGGGTTCCCGGTGCCATGGGGGATGAGCCCACGGATCGCAAGGCTGAACAGGGCCCCTCTTTTTCTCACCCTCTGGGGTCTGCAACGCTAGCATGAGAGGTTTTCTTCTCCAGTCGATGGCCCGACGTCACAGGGTCCAGCCCAAGTTAGGGGGAAGGCCGGCAGGCTGGCTCGGCACAGGTGAGTGGGCTGGTCAGCAGTACAGTGAACAGGGGGTCCAGGGGGTCCTTCCATCAGCAGCTGCCCAGCGCAGACGTGAAGGGACGCGACCGTTTGCTGCCATTGCCACCATCTTGTATCCCGTGGATATATTCTTGAGGGAAGGAAGCTCCAGTCTATTGCAGCCTCAGAGAGTCTGTGTGTATTGAAAGGTACAGTGAAAGGCCGTTTCTAGTGGCTTGTACAAGGTCTCAGATACATCTGCTCAGTCCCTCAAATTCTAAGTTTGAGTCACCAGCATAGTCGCCACCTGGCTCCTGACAGACTGTGCACCTGGGCGGGTGGGATCTGAGAGTGCTGAGCGTGTCAGACCCTGCTGGTGCTGGCGGGCGCTCACTGGAATCCGCCCCTTACTGCGCCAGGAGGGTAGCTGTGCGAGGAGACGTGCTCAGCGCCGCCTGCTGAAAGTCCGACTCCGCCGGCCTCTGCCTGTCAGATGACAGTGGCGAACCTGAGCTATTTGTAAAGAGGACACCAACATTACCAGACATTCTATGTATGACTATCTGACGGTAGGTAGAAGCAGTAGTAGTGTTGCTGATGTTCGTTATCACAAATGCAGTGAAGCGCTGACAGTTTAGGAAGTGTCCCCAAGGAATCAAACTCACTGTAAGTAATTGAGGGCTGGGGAGGGAACGCTGCCAAGAGCACATAGCCTGTGGTGCTTGAGACTCCGGAGGGAGCAGCCACATTGAACCCCCGACACCACCTCGAGCCGTTGTTGAGTCGTGCCAGGTGCAAAAGGAAATCCTGCCCAACACAGACAGAACTAGTGTCTTAGAGATTTGCTTTTCCAGTGAACTTTCCCATCATCGTAAGTATTGTTTTTATTTATTATTATTATTATTTTTTGCCTCCAGGGTTATCGCTGGGGCTTGGTGCTTGCATTATGAATCCACTGCTCCTGGAGGCCATTTTTTGTATTTTTTTTCTTCTTTTTCTTTTTTTCAATAGGGCAGAGAAAAATGGAGAGAGGAGGGGAAGACAGAGAGGGGAGAAAGAGAGACACCCGCAGACCTGCTTCACCGCTTGTGAAGCAACCTCCCTGCGGGTGGGGAGCCTGGGGCTCAAATCGGGATCCTTTTGTGAGTTCTTGCACTTTGTACTGTGTGTGCTTAACCCAGCGCATTACCGCTTGGCCCCCAGTATTGTTTTTGTTTTTAAGATTTTTTTTTTTTTGTAAAATGAAAATTAATATCATAGTGAATATAAATGTTTTCTTTCTTCCTTTTCTTTAAGATTTTATTTATTTATTAGGAGGAGAGAGAGAGAGAAAGAAAAAGAGAGAGAGAGAGAGAGAACCAGACGTCACCCTGGTACATGGGCTGCTGGGGTTTATCCACTGCACCACCTCCTGGACCACATTGCTTTCTTTTTTTAAAGGCTGAATGCAACGATGTCTTCTTTATGACTTCATTAGTAAGATTCCTTAGATTAAATGGCATCTCAGATCACTTCTGCTGATAGGACTACTTCAAAGCTTTGAGTCATGCGTGAATAATAGATGACTTGGAAAAAGTGACAGATGATGTGAGGCCATCTTCTCTTAGGACTGCAGTTCCTTCTATTTTGTAACAACCCCGTCTGCTATGTATTTTAGATCTGAAGTCAGTCTAAGTTGAAAACGTTAAAGCAACAGCTCATTCATGTCTGACTTGGGTGTTTCTTTTGGTTCCAGATCGTTTATGGTTTTTCCGCCAATACATCTGGTACAGGTGAGTGGTCAGTTCTTCAGTGAAGCAGCATCGACATCAGACACAAACACTATCCTCCTCCCTATGACTCAAGTTTTTTTTTTTTTGTATTTGAAGCCTAGCCTATGATCTAGATGCTGACACTTGGGTGAGACCGTCGGGAGATTTTAAACATCTGGCGAACCCTCAGAAGAGGCCACAGGCCCAGACTGGTTTTCACTTCCATTGTCTTCTGACAGCTCCTGCTCTCGCCGGCGCGTGTTAGCAGTCTTATCTTGAGCATATGTCTCTGCAGCTAGACGTCTTTTTAACACACGTTTATTCTTATTACGTCAAGTCTCATGACCTGCGTTCAGTTGCCATGTACCAGAGACCATTCTCTGTTTTTCTTTTATGCCTTTTTTTTTCCCATTTTCCCCTCTCATATTAATCAAGTAGTGATTTGTATGACTACAAGTTAACAGAGTGTACATAAACACCGTTCCCACCACCAAAGGGCCGTGTCCCATCCCATCCTTCTCCTCCTCTCCCCAGTGAAGCCGAACATCCACCCTCACCCTCCACCCAGAGATTTTTACTTTGGTGCCCTACTGCAAACTCAGATCCTGCTTTGAGTTTCCCTTTCTGCTCTTCTCTTTCTCTCTCTCTTTCTCTCTCTCTTTTAAAGATTTTATTTACTTATTAATGAGAAACATAGGAGAGAAAAAGAACCAGCCATCACCCTGGTACATGTGCTGCCGGGGATTGAACTCGGGACCTCATGCTTGAGAGTCGGATGCTTTATCCACTGCACCACCTTCCGGACCACTATGCTCTTCTTTCTCAACTTCTGTAAATGAGTGGGATCATCCCATACTCGTCTTTGTCTTTCTGACTTAGCTCACTTAACATAATTCCTTCTAGCTCCATCCAAGATGGGTCAGAGAAGGTGGGTTCATTGTTCTTTTTAATATTTATTTATTTATTTATTCCCTTTTGTTGCCCTTGTTTTATTGTTGTAGTTACTATTGTTATTGTTATTGATGTCATCGTTGTTGGATAGGACAGAGAGAAATGGAGAGAGGAGGGTAGGACAGAAAGGGGGAGAAAAAGACAGATACCTGCAGACCTGCTTCACCTCCCGTGAAGCGACTCCCCTGCAGGTGGGGAGCTGGGGGCTCGAACTGGGATCCTTACTCCAGTCCTTTGGCTTCGTGCCACGTGCGCTTAACCCGTTGCGCTACTGCCCAACTCCCGGGTTTATTGTTCTTAATAGCTGCGGAGTATATCTCTTTAATTTAAGTTCATTTATATATTATTGGGTAATGACAGAGAAAAATTGAGAGGGGAGGGGGAGATAGAAAGGGAGAGAGCCAGAGACACCTGCAGCTCATGAAGCTTTACCCATGCAGGTGGAGACCAGGGGCTTGAACCTGGGTCCTTGTGTACTGTAGTATGTGGTATGTGTGCTTAGCCAGGCACGCCACCATTCGGCCCTTCCACCCCCCCCCCCCCATATATATATATTTTCTGTTGCTGTGGCTTTGCACCTGCACAATTCCACTGCTCCTAGCGAACCCTTTTTCTTATTCTATTTTATTTTTTTTAATAGAGGGTGAGAGAGAGAGAGAGAAGGAGAGAGAGAGAGAGAGAAAAAAAGACCTCGCGGGAGATAGCAGGAGGCAGAGACACTGCGGCACTATTCTCCTCGACTGTGGTGACCGGGGCTCTGAAAAGGATCCGATCCTGATCCTTGAGCCCGGTGAACTGTGTTCTGCCGAGTGACCCCTTTCACCCAGAGAATATTCTCCAGGTTCCAGCTCATAGGCACGTTCCACACTTTTGAATATTAAGCATGCTTTCAGCAGGGTGCTAATTTCACCCTCTAAAAGAACAAAGAAATGATTGTTCTGACAAAGAACGTAATTCTGTTTTTAAAACCTTTTTTTAAAATTGTCTTTCTTTACTGGATAGAGACAGACAGAAATGGAGAGGGGAGGGAGTGCTAGGGAGGGAGGGGGACACCTGCAGCCCTGCTTCACCACTCGCAAAGCTTTCCCTTTGCAGGTAGGGACTGGGGGCTCGAACCTGGGTCCTTGCACATTGTAACGTGTGCTCAACCAAGTGTACCACCACCAGGCCCCAATTTAGTTTTTTGGTATATGTTTAGGATTTGCTTTACAAAATTATGTGCCCCAGATTGCTTTTGCTTTTAGGGCATCTAATCTTAAAAACTGCAGAAAGGGGGCCGGCCGGCAGTAGCGCAGCAGGTTAAGTGCAGGTGTCGCGAAGCACAGGGACCAGCTCAAGGATCCTGGTTCAAGGCCCCAGCTCCCCACCTGCAGGGGAACAAGCGATGAAGCAGGTCTGCAGATGTCTGTCTTTCTCTCCCCCTCTCTTTCGTCCCCTTTTCTCTCCATTTCTCTCTGTCCTATCCAATAACAACAGCAATGGCAGCAATAACAATAACAACAGGGCAACAAAATGGGAAAAATGGCCTCCAGCAGGCACCGAGCCCCAGCGATAACCCTGGAGGCAAAAAACAAACAAACACTGCAGATAGATGGTGGTGGTGCACCTGGTTAATTTCACATATTACTAAACTCAGGCCCCCACTCCCTACCTCCAGGGCGTCTGCTTCGTGAGATGAGACAGGTCTGCAGGTGTCTCTCTTTCTCTCCCTCTCTCTGTCTACCCATCCTCTCTGAGATTTTCTCTGTCCTATCTAATAAAAATTAAGAAGAAAAAGAATAATAGGAAAAGTGGGCCCCAGGAGTGGTGGATTCATAGCGCCGGCTCTGAACCCCAGCAATAGCCGTGGAGGCAGTAAAAATCAGTAAGCCAGGAAGTAAAAAGCCCTCCAGAGATGAGAGTTCTGTGAAAGAGACCTTTGCCTCTGCAGCACTAGAACTAGTGTCCTGGTGTTTGCTCTCAGTGTGTGTGCAATGTACATACTGTAACGTTTCTTTAATTTTATTTTTGGGATGAGGGGGATGATAGAAGCATGAGAGAGAAAGGAAGGGAGCAGGATAGAGAGAGAGGCGGGGGGGGGGGGGCTGTAAGAGGTCTGGCTAATTTTTCCCACCTGCTGGTGCTATGACGTGCTTGTCCTGAACTCCCCTGGAGAAGGGGCCAGAAAGTCGCTGTCAGGGTGCCGTCTGGAAGCTGCCCTTTTTCTCACCTTTTGAGGGGAGTCTCTTTTTCTTGGATACAAAGGTCGTCCTGTGTCTGTGCCTTGCAACCAGCCATCGAGAGGTGTCTTTTTCTAAGGAGTCCCCCTGGGTGAATGGCCAATGTTGATCGGTGTACAGCTCGTGAATATGCCGTGAAGTGATTACCTAACCTTTCCAAGATACGTCACTTCGAGAAAGAATTGATCAAGCTTTTGCTCTTGAGTTTGTGGCCATTAAGTTTGAAGTTTAGGGCCAATGTTTATTTCAAAGTGGCTTTTTTTTTCTTAGAGCCTCTCTCTTTCTTTTCCCCCTTCCTTAGCTCCCTCCTTCCACCTTTCTCTCTCTCTCTCCCAGAGCACTGCTCAACTGTGTTTTACGGTGTTGCTGGGGAGTGAACCTAGGACCTTGGGGCAGTACTCATCAAAGTCTTTTGCATAACCATTGTGTTTTCTCCCTGGTTCAAAAGGTATTTTCTTTTAAATTTTGCAAAATTGTAAAGAGAATGAGAATTATAGACACTAATGTAATAAACCCTCTTGCTTTTGCCCAAAACATCTCTTCATAGTCCCTCTCCCACTCACCTTGTAGCCCCCAACTCCATCTTTTTCTTCTCCCTCTCCCTCCCTGGGGAGTTAGGCTTATCTTGGCGTCAGCAATTCTGTGTCTGCTTCCTGTCTTTGCTGTAATATTCCTGTAACTGTTTGTGTCAGCTACTTACTGCTTTTACAAATCAACACAATATACTGAGTGCATATGAGTATTTTTATTTTATTTTATGTTTTCTAATTTTAATATATATTTTTTAAGATTTTATTTATTTATTTATTTGTTAATGAGAAACATAGGAGGAGAGAGAAAGGGCCAGCCATTACTCTGGTACATGTGCTGCCGGGGATTGAACTCAGGACCTCATGCTTGAGACTCCGATGCTTTATCCACTGCACCACCACCCGGACCACAATGCTTTCTAATTTCATAGTGTTTTTTATTTTTTTCTTTTCATTTTCTTGATTTCTTCATACATTTCTCCTCTAACTAACTGTGTTTGCTGACTCACTTACGAGGAGCCCCTTCCTTCCTCCTGTCTCCTGTGAGTGGCGGGCACACTTCTGGCTTTGCGTAAAATGAGACGGTGATCCAGTCCTGCAGGCAGGGCAGACCTTGGCTTCTCTTTCTCCCGGCTTTCACTTCCTTCTCTGTAGATCAGGCTTCCAGGCAGAGCTGGCATCTCTTCACGGTCTCCCTGGGCCCGTGCTGAGGGACGTCTGTTCTCTGACTGCTGTGCAGATGTCTGAGAGTCCTGACTTTCCTGGCGTCTGGTTCCCACGCCTGTCTCCTTTCATCAGGGCTCCTGTGCTGCCCCAGGGGTTGCGTCCTGGTGTGAGTTCGCACACGGCACTCTCTCACCCAGCCCTTTCTTCTGAAGACTGGGACATTTCTCACGAGTGCGAATTTGACTTGATTGTTACTTATTTTATTATTTTTTAAAAATAATTATTTATCCCCTTGTGCTGCCCTTGTTTTACTGTTGTAGTTATTATTGTTGTTATTGATGTTGTTTTTGTTGGATAGGACAGAGAGATGGAGAGAGGAGGGGGGGAGAGAAAGACAGACACCTGAAGACCTGCTTCATCGCCTGTGAAGCGGCGCCCCCCCCCCCCCCCCCCCCCGCAGGTGGAGAGCCGGGGCTCGAACTGGGATCTTTCTGCCGGTCCTTGCGCTTTGCGCCACATGCACTTAAACCTCTGCATTACCGCCTGACTCCCTGTTTTTACTTATTTTTATATTTTATATTTATTTATTAGAGAGAAAAATAGGAAGAAAGAGAGAGAAAGGCCTAGATATTTGTCTCATACATGTGCTGCCAGGGATTGAACTCGAGACCTCATGCTTGAGAAGCCAGTGCTTTGTCCACTGTGCCACCGCCCGGACCACTCTTTCTTGAGTGTTTTGCACACTGGAAATCACTTTTGTTATGGTCGAGCCAGATTGTCCGGCCGCGTGTAGCAGTAACTGTGTCCGGGAAGCTCATTCTGCAGTTCCTGACACCGTCTTTATCCTCCACAGCAAACACGACACCCTATCCCCCTGAATGCACCACCATGGTTTCTAGAAACGGGTGGGCGTGGTTTTGCTAACACTCATATTTGATATTCTAATAGAAAAAAAAACAAAAGACAACTCGTGGCTCTTGCTATAGCCCCGTGTGGTCGTGTGAAATGTCTGCTTCTGCGTTCGAGTTCATTCCTCTGACTGACAACGAGCCCTTGTGTTCTGATTCCAGCCCTGCCCCGTTTCTGCTCCCGGAGGGGTTGGTTCGCCTGACCAGTAAGCAGATAAACTGGCACTTGGTACTCGCAAGGTGAGTGTCTAAACCTGACATGACTTCGTTTCTGCCGGGATCAGTGTTTTAGTCTTAGCATCGTGCTCAAGATTTCGCTGGCCCGTCAATTCTGTCTGTCACACACAACAACTGCCATTTGACTGTGCTCATGTAGACTATTGAATCATCTTTCCCCCTGCAGGTGGGGACCAGGGGCTTGAACCTGGGTCCTTGCACACCGTAATGTGAGTGCCACCGCCTGGCTCCTTGTCTCTCTCTGTATCTGAGAGAAAGATGAGTCGGGCCGGCAGCATAGCTCAGCTGGGTAGTGTGTTGCTTTGCCATGTGTAGCCTCGGTTTGAGCCTGGCACCTTATGGGCTGGAGGAAGCTTCTGTGCTGTGATGGTTCTCACACTCTCTCCGACTACCTCCCTACCTCCCTTCCTGTTTATGACTAGAACATGTGAAAATGGGAGTCAGGCGGTAGCGCAGCGGGTTAAGCACACCTGGCGCAAAGCACAAGGACGGGCGGAAGGATCCGGTTCGAGCCCCTGGCTCCCCACCTGCAGGGGACTTGCTTCACAGGTGGTGAAGCAGGTCTGCAGGTGTCTATCTTTCTCTCCCCCTCTCTGTCTTCCCCTCCTCTCTCCATTTCTCTCTGTCCTATCCAACAACGATGACATCAATAATAACAACAACAATAAAACAACAAGGGCAACAATAAAGGGAATACATAAATAAATATTAAAAAAAACAAACATGTGAAAATGGAAAGCCGCAGATATTTACACTGATGGCTTCTTCCCCCTTCCTCCTCCATGCTAGCAACGGGAGACTTCTGGCTGCTCTTCAAGACCAGTGTGTGGAGATCAGGTAAGTGCTCAGGTCACTCGCCCCGAGCCCCTTTCTCGAGAAACCTCTCCTTTGGCTAACGGCAGCTACAGGTTTGAAAGGGAGCCCGTTGAAAGGCATCTCGGGGCCGACTTGCTCCATCAACGAGGTTTCCCGCTCTACCTCCATCTGAAGCTTGAGCAGCGTCACCTGCTCCTTCATGTGCCTTTCCCGATCAGTCCTTTCTCTCGATGTCTCTCTCCAGAGATGACGCTCTCCCTGTAGACCAAAGCTTACCTGTCAGAAGTCTGGAAACTCGTTGTAGAGTTAGCTTGCTGACTTGCTAAGTCAGCTGAGCAGGATCTCAGGAAAGCATTAAAAATAAAACATAGGGCCAGTCGGCTTTCTAGCTGCCAAGCTGTAGTGGAGCGTGGTCTGCGGAATGCCACGCGGGCCCTGCCACGTCCACTGCTCTCTCCAGCCTCTGAGAGGCTCATTGCTTGTCTGGAGGAAGTCTTCCCTGACCTGCGCTTGACATATACTCGGCTCTTTTTGTTTAAATACCACTCTGCCATCTGCGGGAGTTCCTTTGGTGCATAGTGTGTGTTTGTTTGTTATTGGATAGAGACAGAGAGAAATTGAGAAGGGGGAGGGAGAGAGGGAGAGAGACAGAGAGACATCTGGAGCCCTGCCTCACCACTCGTGAAGCTTTCCCCCTGCCGGTTGGGACCGGGGGCTTGAACCCAGGTCTTTGCACTTTGGAACCTGTGTGTTCAACCAGGTGCGCCACCCGCCAGCCTCACAATCCTTACACTCTTTTTAAAAAATTTTTTAAAAGTATTTTATTTATTTTATTTTTGAGAGAGATGCAGAAAGAGAAAGACACAGAGAAAAACACCAGAGCACTGCTCAGCTCTGGCTTGTGGTGGTGGCAGGGGATTGAACCTGGGACTTTGGAGCCTCAGACATGAGAGTCTCTTTGCATAACCACTATGCCATCTACTCCCGCCCTAGATCCTTATATTCTTAACATGGTTGAGCGTCATCTCTGCCAGGCAGCTTCTCCGGAACATACTCTCAAATGGCATTATTTGGCATTCTTTTGAAATCACAAGTTTTAAACAGTAACTAACATAAGTATGATCATCTATTAACACCACTTGTTTTACTAAATCAAGATGTTTTTCCCTAAGTGACTTAAATTTTTAATGATATAAATTCAGAGGTCCTTTTTAAAGATTTTTCTATTTTCAAATTTATCTTTCTTTCTTTTTTTTTTTTTTTTAATTGCCACAGGGAATATCTCTGGGGCTCAATACCTGCGCAGTAAATCTACAACTTCTGGTGGCCTTTTTTCCTTATTTTTAATTTTTTAAAAACTATTTTTATTTGATAGGACAGATAGAAATTGAGAAGGGAGGAGAAAAGAGAAAAAGAGAGAGAGAGAGACCCCTGCAACCTTGCTTCACAGCTCCTGAAGTGCCCCCCCTGCAGGTGGGGAGTGGGGCTCAAACCTGGGTCCTCGTGCATGGAAAGTGTGTGTGCTTGCCAGTGCGCTACTGCCCGGCATCCTCTCCATGTGCTGCTGGGAGGGAGACGGCAGAGGTTCCAGAGAGCACTTTTCACGTCCGGCACACGCTGCCGCTGGGCTGTGGTGAGGCCTTGGGTCTTGGGCGTGTAGCCGTGTGCTGTTATCCTGTGTCTCCTCGGGCCTGACTCACTGGTTCTTAACCAGGTTCCACATGTTGAGCTTTATAAAGTATTTTAGATTCAGCCCCATTTCAGATCTACTGAATCAGAAGCTTTGGGAATAGGGTCCAGGTTTCTCTGTCATAGTAAAATTTTATGCTTAAATGCAGCTGTCTAAGTCAGTTTTAGTATAAAATAGAATTTTATTGTTACTGTTACTTCGTCTCTGGCTTTGCTCTGTTTCGGATGAGATAAGAAAGGTGGTAGAAAATATCATTCCAACAGTCTTTTTTTTTCTGAGATTTTATTTATTTATTGGTGAGAAAGGACCAGACATCACTCTGCTACATGTGCTGCCGGGGATTGAACTCAGGACCTCATGCTTGAGAGCCCAATCCTTTATCCACTGCGCCAACTCTCGGGCCACCATTACCACCAGTATTCTAAACCAATGTTTTCTGAATAAATTGATCTGTTACAAAGAATTGATACTGTCTCTCATGAACAAGTCTGACTTGAGGCATAAAGCCATTTTTACATGAGAAGGGACTGACCCAGCGCCGTGTAGAGAGCTTGTCTGTAGTATCTGTGGTCATGTCAACTGTCACAGTGTGGTCTGGGCAATACTGTCATCTGAATGTGTAACTCTTACGCAGGTCTGCCAAGGATGACTTTACATCTATTATTGGGAAATGCCAAGGTAAGAGTTCCTAAGATTACCAAACAATGAGGATTTCAACTATGTAGTTTATCTTTCCTAAAATTAGAGATGTCAGATTCATATTTGTTAAAAAAAAAGGTGTGTTTTGACTCAGTTATTAAAAAAATTGAAAAATATTAATTTTGTTGACTGTCTTAAAAATTCAACTTGAAAATGTACATTTCAATTTGAAATTGAGGGTTTGTTTTTGAAAAAGTCTAAGTCAGTTTTAGTATAAAATAGAATTTTCTTTTATTCATTATTTATTTATTCATTTTTGCCACCCGAGTTATTGCTGGGGCTTGGGGCAGGCACTGTGAAGTCTTTGCTTCTGGCAACCATTTTTTCCATATTTTTTTCTTTCTATCTGATTTTTACTTGACAGGATAGAGAGGACACTTAGAGGGAAGGGGAGGCAGAGAGGGAGAGAAACAGAGAGACACCTGCAGACCTGCTTCACCACCTGCGAAGCTTTCCCCCTGCAGGCGGGGAGGGGAGGCTGGAACTGGGGCCCTTGCACATGGCGATGAATGTGCTTAACTGAGTGGGCCACAGACCTGTCCTCGAGTTTCCTTTTGTATTTAATGCAGACAGAAATATCTAGGTGTCAGAGAGGAATTGGCTACACATGGCTTAGGAAGAGAGTCTGGGATGTGATCATCTGACACAGTCAGCTGAATTCCCAGAGTGCGGTGTGGGCAGTGGGTGGGAGGTGTTGGGCCGCACCCCCGGGCAAGCCGCTGGGAGGCCTCTTCTTGTGTCCTGTGTCATCTGGATGCTCAGCTGTGTCTCTCCACATTCCAGCCACTTTGATGGAGGCACACTTCAGAGCAAAGTGAGCACTGCTTTTTTTTTTTTTTTTTTTTTTTTTTTGCCTCCAGCCAGGGTTATTGCTGGGACTCGGTGCCTGCAGCATGAAGCTACTGCTCCTGGAGGCCTTTTTAAAAAATATTTTTCTTAACCCCCCCTTTTGTTGCCCTTGTTGTTGTAGCCTTGTTGTGGTTATTATTGTTGTTGTTGATGTCGTTCGTTGTTGGATAGGACAGAGAGAAATGGAGAGAGGAGGAGAAGACAGAGAGGGGGAGAGAAAGATAGACACCTGCGACTCCCCTGCAGACGGGGAGCCGGAGGCTCGAACCAGGATCCTCACGCCGGTCCTTGTGCTTTGCGCCACGTGCGCTTAACCCACTGTGCTACTGCCTGACTCCCCCCCCCTTTTTTTTTAATTTCCCTTTGCACCAGTGGACTGAGGTGAGATTGAGGAAGAAGAGCTTTTGGGGCAGCAAGCTAAGCCTGACCCGATGGTAGGGAGACACGGAGTTTTTCAACTGGTAGGAGCAGCGTGTGAGAAAACGGGAGACTTTATTCTGGAAAATCGTTGCAAGGGCAACACACTGTGAATACATGCATTACATTTATATGGTATCATTTTAAATTTTATTAGTGACTTAATATTGATTCACAAAATTGCAACGTAACGGGCACCACTTTGCACCTCTCCTACCACCAGAGTTCTGTGTCCTAGTCCCTCCAATGTAAGCTACAGTCCTAAGGTTGCAGATAGAGGTTAACTTTTCTACAGCTATCTGTCTTTCTGTATATATTTACCCCACCCCTCTCCTTCCCCCATGGTTCTATCTTCTCTTTCCTAGTCACAAATACACCTGTTACTATATCCAAATGTTCCTCCTTTTTCCTCTTCTGTCTCCGGGTCGTGATGGAGTTGGAGTTCAGAGCCCTCTGGTCATCTTCCCTTTAACATCTCTCCCTCTCTGGGAGGATGGACCAAAATTCTTTATGGGGTACAGAAGATGGGAGGTCTGGCTTCTGTCATTGCTTCTCTGCTGGACATGGGTGTTGGCGGGTGGATCCACACGCCCAGCCTGTGTCTGTCTGTCCCTAGTGGGGCAGGGCTCTGGGGAGGGAAGGTTCCGGGACACACGGGTGAGGTCGTCTGCCCAGGGACGACAGCATGGACTCACAGTCCATTTGCAACTTGGTGGTTGAATGGCGACAAGCTGTAAAGCAGGACGAGATGATTAATGTGCAGTAGCCAAGTAGTAGTATAGCAGATGAGAAAGGGGGTCTGAGGGTGGGCGGAAGTGAGGAAGTTGATTTCAGGCATGTTTCTAGGGGCCCACGACTTCCATGGACTTTGTTTGAGTTTGATAGCTAACATAGAGTCAGACAGAACTTGTCTGAGAAGATGGTGTCAGAGTTGAGAAAAAGGCTGGAAAGTTGGATTAGGGCAGAAAGTAGCTCCCAATCTTGAAAAAGAAATCTCTGATTAAAATGAAATGTTTACTCCATCCACCTGACCCAGGGCCCAGGTGTATCCATATTCTGCACAGGAGCTGTGTGACCTCCGAGTCCCCGTCAGTCTGAGCTGGCAGTCCCTGGTCACAGCTGGGAACATTCTAGGCTGCTCTAATGGCAGGACCCATCTTCCTCGAGGGGCAGAGCAGGCTGAGCAGCCTCTCTGCAGAGAGTGGGGAATTCCCACCATGGCTGCTCTGCAGTGAGGGCAGGTCCTGGAGAGGCCCACAGGAGGGCTTGTGATGATGTTCCTGATGGAGGTGACCAGTGGTGGTGAAGAGAGGGGTCTGTGAGAGGTCTGGGCTCATTGAATCTATGGAGGAACCCAAGATGATGGGGTTATTACCCAAAATTTATATTTATTTATTTATTTTCTTTTTTGTTGCCCTTGTTTTTTTATTGTTGTTGATGTTATTGTAGTTGTAGTTGTTATTGATGTTGTCGTTATTGGATAGGACAAAAAGAAAACGGAGAGAGGAGAGGAAGAAAGAGAGGGGGAGAGAAAGACAGACGCCCACAGGCCTGCTTCACCGCCTGTGAAACGAATCCCCTGCAGGTGGGGAGCCGGGGATCAAACTGGGATCCTTATACCGGACCTTGTGCTTCACGCCACGTGTGCTTAATCTGCTGTGCTAATCACTTGACTCCACCCAATATTTATAATATAAAAAGTTAATCTACTTTCCCTTTCTAGTTGTTGATATCCTTGTCTAATTACTGGCTAGAATACAAATTTCTTGAGGCTAGGGTCCCTGCATTACAAAAAAAAAAAAAAAAGAAATAGTGCCTAGTGTATAATTTTTGATGCTATGAAGTGGAACATGAATGTTACCAGAATGACTTTTCTGAACGGGTACAGGAACACGGTGTGCTTGTTACTTCTGTTGACTGAGTGCAGGAACACGGTGTGCTTGTTACTTCTGTTGACTGAGTGCAGGAACACGGTGTGGGTGTTACTTCTGTTGACTGAGTGCAGGAACACGGTGTGCTCGGTTACTTCTGTTGACTGAGTGCAGGAACACGGTGTGGGTGTTACTTCTGTTGACTGAGTGCAGGAACACGGTGTGCTCGGTTACTTCTGTTGACTGAGTGCAGGAACACGGTGTGCTGGTTACTTCTGTTGACTGAGTACAGGAACACGGTGTGGGTGTTACTTCTGTTGACTGAGTGCAGGAACACGGTGTGGGTGTTACTTCTGTTGACTGAGTGCAGGAACACGGTGTGCTGGTTACTTCTGTTGACTGAGTGCAGGAACACGGTGTGCTCGGTTACTTCTGTTGACTGAGTACAGGAACACGGTGTGCTCGGTTACTTCTGTTGACTGAGTGCAGGAACACGGTGTGCTTGTTACTTCTGTTGACTGAGTGCAGAAACACGGTGTGCTTGTTACTTCTGTTGACTGAGTGCAGGAACACGGTGTGCTGGTTACTTCTGTTGACTGAGTGCAGGAACACGGTGTGCTCCGTTACTTCTGTTGACTGAATACAGGAACACGGTATGGGTGTTACTTCTGTTGACTGAGTACAGGAACACGGTGTGCTTGTTACTTCTGTTGACTGAGTACAGGAACACCGTGTGCTTGTTACTTCTGTTGACTGAGTGCAGGAACAAGGTGTGCTTGTTACTTCTGTTGACTGAGTACAGGACCACGGTGTGCTTGTTACTTCTGTTGACTGAGTGCAGGAACATGGTGTGCTCGGTTACTTCTGTTGACTGAGTGCAGGAACACGGTGTGCTGGTTACTTCTGTTGACTGAGTGCAGGAACACGGTGTGCTGGTTACTTCTGTTGACTGAGTGCAGGAACACGGTGTGCTCCGTTACTTCTGTTGACTGAGTGCAGGAACACGGTGTGCTGGTTACTTCTGTTGACTGAATGCAGGAACAAGGTGTGCTTGTTACTTCTGTTGACTGAGTACAGGAACACGGTGTGCTGGTTACTTCTGTTGACTGAGTGCAGGAACACGGTGTGCTGGTTACTTCTGTTGACTGAGTGTATGAACACGGTGTGCTCGGTTGCTTCTGTTGACTGAGTGCAGGAACACGGTGTGCTTGTTAACTTCTGTTGACTGAGTACAGGAACACGGTGTGCTGGTTACTTCTGTTGACTGAGTGCAGGAACACGGTGTGCTGGTTACTTCTGTTGACTGAGTGTATGAACACGGTGTGCTCGGTTGCTTCTGTTGACTGAGTGCAGGAACACGGTGTGCTTGTTAACTTCTGTTGACTGAGTGTAGGAACACGGTGTGCTCGGTTACTTCTGTTGACTGAGTGCAGGAACATGGTGTGCTTGTTACTTGTGTTGACTGAGTGCAGGAACACGGTGTGCTTGTTACTTCTGTTGACTGAGTGCAGAAACACGGTGTGCTTGTTACTTCAGTTGACTGAGTGCAGGAACACGGTGTGCTCGGTTACTTCTGTTGACTGAGTGCAGGAACACGGTGTGCTGGTTACTTCTGTTGACTGAGTGCAGGAACACGGTGTGCTTGTTTACTTCTGTTGACTGAGTGCAGGAACATGGTGTGGGTGTTACTTCTGTTGACTGAGTGCAGGAACACGGTGTGCTCCGTTACTTCTTTTGACTGAGTACAGGAACACGGTGTGGGTGTTACTTCTGTTGACTGAGTGCAGGAACACGGTGTGGGTGTTACTTCTGTTGACTGAGTGCAGGAACACGGTGTGCTCGGTTACTTCTGTTGACTGAGTGCAGGAACACGGTGTGCTGGTTACTTCTGTTGACTGAGTACAGGAACACGGTGTGCTGGTTACTTCTGTTGACTGAGTGCAGGAACACGGTGTGGGTGTTACTTCTGTTGACTGAGTGCAGGAACACGGTGTGGGTGTTACTTCTGTTGACTGAGTGCAGGAACACGGTGTGGGTGTTACTTCTGTTGACTGAGTGCAGGAACACGGTGTGCTGGTTACTTCTGTTGACTGAGTGCAGGAACACGGTGTGCTCGGTTACTTCTGTTGACTGAGTACAGGAACACGGTGTGCTGGTTACTTCTGTTGACTGAGTGTATGAACACGGTGTGCTCGGTTGCTTCTGTTGACTGAGTGCAGGAACACGGTGTGCTTGTTAACTTCTGTTGACTGAGTGTAGGAACACGGTGTGCTCGGTTACTTCTGTTGACTGAGTGCAGGAACATGGTGTGCTTGTTACTTGTGTTGACTGAGTGCAGGAACACGGTGTGCTTGTTACTTCTGTTGACTGAGTGCAGAAACACGGTGTGCTTGTTACTTCAGTTGACTGAGTGCAGGAACACGGTGTGCTCGGTTACTTCTGTTGACTGAGTGCAGGAACACGGTGTGCTGGTTACTTCTGTTGACTGAGTGCAGGAACACGGTGTGCTTGTTTACTTCTGTTGACTGAGTGCAGGAACATGGTGTGGGTGTTACTTCTGTTGACTGAGTGCAGGAACACGGTGTGCTCCGTTACTTCTTTTGACTGAGTACAGGAACACGGTGTGGGTGTTACTTCTGTTGACTGAGTGCAGGAACACGGTGTGGGTGTTACTTCTGTTGACTGAGTGCAGGAACACGGTGTGCTCGGTTACTTCTGTTGACTGAGTGCAGGAACACGGTGTGCTGGTTACTTCTGTTGACTGAGTACAGGAACACGGTGTGCTGGTTACTTCTGTTGACTGAGTGCAGGAACACGGTGTGGGTGTTACTTCTGTTGACTGAGTGCAGGAACACGGTGTGGGTGTTACTTCTGTTGACTGAGTGCAGGAACACGGTGTGGGTGTTACTTCTGTTGACTGAGTGCAGGAACACGGTGTGCTGGTTACTTCTGTTGACTGAGTGCAGGAACACGGTGTGCTCGGTTACTTCTGTTGACTGAGTACAGGAACACGGTGTGCTCGGTTACTTCTGTTGACTGAGTGCAGGAACACGGTGTGCTTGTTACTTCTGTTGACTGAGTGCAGGAACACGGTGTGCTTGTTACTTCTGTTGACTGAGTGCAGGAACACGGTGTGCTTGTTACTTCTGTTGACTGAGTGCAGAAACACGGTGTGCTTGTTACTTCAGTTGACTGAGTGCAGGAACACGGTGTGCTCGGTTACTTCTGTTGACTGAGTGCAGGAACACGGTGTGCTGGTTACTTCTGTTGACTGAGTGCAGGAACACGGTGTGCTGGTTACTTCTGTTGACTGAGTGCAGGAACACGGTGTGGGTGTTACTTCTGTTGACTGAGTGCAGGAACACGGTGTGCTCCGTTACTTCTTTTGACTGAGTACAGGAACACGGTGTGGGTGTTACTTCTGTTGACTGAGTGCAGGAACACGGTGTGGGTGTTACTTCTGTTGCCTGAGTGCAGGAACACGGTGTGCTCGGTTACTTCTGTTGACTGAGTGCAGGAACACGGTGTGCTGGTTACTTCTGTTGACTGAGTACAGGAACACGGTGTGGGTGTTACTTCTGTTGACTGAGTGCAGGAACACGGTGTGGGTGTTACTTCTGTTGACTGAGTGCAGGAACACGGTGTGCTGGTTACTTCTGTTGACTGAGTGCAGGAACACGGTGTGCTCGGTTACTTCTGTTGACTGAGTACAGGAACACGGTGTGCTCGGTTACTTCTGTTGACTGAGTGCAGGAACACGGTGTGCTTGTTACTTCTGTTGACTGAGTGCAGGAACACGGTGTGCTTGTTACTTCTGTTGACTGAGTACAGGAACACGGTGTGCTGGTTACTTCTGTTGACTGAATGCAGGAACACGTTGTGCTTGTTACTTCTGTTGACTGAGTGCAGGAACACGGTGTGCTCCGTTACTTCTGTTGACTGAGTGCAGGAACACGGTGTGCTCGGTTACTTCTGTTGACTGAGTGCAGGAACACGGTGTGCTTGTTACTTCTGTTGACTGAGTGCAGGAACAAGGTGTGCTTGTGACTTCTGTTGACTGAGTGCAGGAATACGGTGTGCTTGTTACTTCTGTTGACTGAGTGTAGGGAGTCCTGGCAGTGTCTGTATCACACACAATGCTTTGTGTATTTCACACACATGTTGGAATTGGTGGGCACCGGCCCTGATAACAATTCTTTCATCCCTGACGTGTACCCAGGTGTCCGCGTGCGTGAGCAGTGGTGACGGCTGACACCAGGCCCTGTGCCTTTAGAGTGTTAAACAAGGGCAGTAGTGTGTGTCTGGGAATTTCTAAAATGTGGAGCTGTAATATTTTCTGAAACTTCTCCTTACAGCTTTTCTTTTCATTATTATTATTTTTATTATCTTATTTGCTGGGTAGAGACAGCCAGAAATCAAGAGGAGAGGGGGGATATAGAGGGAGAAAGACAGAGAGACACGTGCAACCCTGCACCAGCAGTTACAAAGCTTTCCTCCTTCAGGTGGGGAGAAGGGGCTTGAACCCGTGCCCTTGCACAGTATAACTTCTTTCTCACAGTTTTTCTCTCTGATACTAACGTAGAGCAGGCCTGATGTAAGCAGTGTAGAAGGCTCAAGTAGAACACGTCGTTGGGGACATCCAGTTGCCTTTTTTTCCCCTTGATCAGCTGAGCAGCCCAGCTTCGCCACTCGTGAAGCTTTCCCCCTGCAGGTAGGAACCAGGGGCTCGAACCAGGGTCCTCGCGCATTAAAATGCGTGCGCTAAACCAGGTGCGCCACGGCCTGGCCCCCCCCTTTTGAGTTGTAGCAGTAGACATCTGTTAGCCGGTGAGCAGCCTGAGATTGTACGTATTAATGTGAGGACGGAGCAGAGCCCTCCGGCATTCTCCCACAGGTCTGAGATTTGCCAGGGCTCTGGGCCACGCAGTCACGAGAGCGGACTAGAGGGTGATGCTCCCGCAAGTCCTGTTTGACTCTGTAGGACTCTGAGTGTGTGGCTGTACCACCTTGATGCGCCAGGAACGGCTCTCCCCATTTCCTTGAACGTGGGGTGATGATCATGGCTGATCATCAGCCTTGGCTTCCTGGGGGTGACTCTTACGGGCCCCCTGGCGGCCCGTGTCAGGAGGGGAGCCAGCCTGCGGGGGCCGCTTCTCACGCAGCGCCTGCATGCCGGGCTCGGAGCTGTTTGGTTCCACTTTGATATTTCCAGTTCTTCTCTTCTTCTTATTTCTGTAAAATAAACGTGCCTTGAGGGTGTTCCAAGTGTGGGTTGCAACTTGTCTTGGTTGTGTTTGCTGGGCCACAAGGAGTAATTCAGTCGTCTTCTTTTTTTCTTTTTATTTATTCATTTCCCCTTTTGTTGTCCTTGTAGTTTTATCATCCTTGTGGTTATTACTGTTGTTATTGATGTCATTGTTGTTGGATAGGACAGAGAGAAATGGAGAGAGGAGGGGAAGACAGAGGGGGAGAGAAAGATAGACACCTGCAGACCTGCTTCACTGCCTGTGAAGCTTCTCCCCTGCAGTTGGGGAGCCAGGGACTTGAACCGGGATCCTTATGCCGGTCCTTGCGCTTTGTGCCACGTGCGCTTAACCCACTGTGCTACCGCCCGACCCCTTTAATTTTTATTTTTATGAGAGATAGACCTGATACTGTTCAGTTCTGGTATATTAGCAGTGCTGGTGATTGAATCTGGGACTTAATAGTATACAGTTTCTCTGCTCTAACAATGAGTCATCTCCCTGGTCCGTCCGTCCATCCTTCCGTCCTTCCTTCTTTCATTCCTTCTTTCCTTCCTTACTCCGTCCCTCCCTCCTTCCCTCCACTTTTCCCTCCCTCCCTCCCTCCACCTCTCCTTCCTTCCCTTCCTTTAAAAAAATTGTTATTTATTTCTTTGCTTGCTTGTTTATCATGAGAGACATGGAATGAATGAAAGAGGGAGAGAGACAGTGAGGACCATATGCTGCTCAACTCTGCCCTGGTGTTGCCTGGGGTTGGGAGCTCCAGCATGGAGGCTGGTGGCTCTGACACAGGGGACTACCGCCCGGCCCCTCTGTTCCATGTCTCCTTCTGTCAGTGAGCAGTGGATGTGTTGGGTGTCTGTTATGTTCCACCAGGCACTGGTGATATGAACAAAACGGACCCAACTCCCAACATTGCTGTCAAATGAATGAGACAGATGAGGGAAAGTTGTCATGCACACATGAACTATTCTTTGGAGTAAGATCTGTTAGGGACACGAGCTGGAGACTTCTCAGGCCAGTCGGGGATGCTTCCTAATGAAGCAGTATTGGAAACGGGCGAGCACTGAAGCCTTGCAGGAGTCAGGGCGGCTCGGGGAGAGGAGGTTCCGGCAGAGAACAGCCTGGACAGCAGTTCTGCTGAGAAGGAGGAAAGAGCTTGGCACCTGGGCTGGCTTAGTCACGGTGGCTGGTGACCCATGGGACTGGTACAGAGACGGTCACCATAGCTGGCAGCCCTCGGACAGCTGGCTCACTCTTCCCTCCTCTGTTCTGAAGAGTTTTGGAGGAGTTCCATTATTTGCCTTGTAACAATATGTACTGTCCACTCCTCTCTCTCTTTTGAAAACATTTTAAAAGGATTTTGATGTGTATTTATTATTGGATAGCGAAATTGAGAGGGGAGGAGGGGAGAGAGAGGAAGGGAGACGGAGACGCCTGAAGCCCTGCTTCACCACTCGTGAAGCTTGTTCCCGGCAGGTGGGGACCAGGGGCTTGAACTCGGGTCCTCGTGCCCTGTAGTGTGTGTGCCACCGCCCGGCGCCCTGTTCACTGTCTTCTAAAGCCACGTAGACAAGTGGAGGAAGATGGTAATGAAGCCTTTATTTCCACAGTGCTGTGTGGACTCTTACCTTAGAATGGAGACATGTCTTTATCTGGGTCAGAGCGCACGCTGAGTTTCCTGGGTGCCATCACAGAAACAACAAATCCCCTCAGACTGGTACAGAATGCGATGAATCTACCTCTTCCTCCATCAAAGACAGTAACCTGAATTCTACCCAGCACACCTTTCTGGTGGAACAAGGCTTCCTATATGATTCATATTTAATTATTTGATAGTCCTACAAGGGTAGTGTACTCTCACCATCACCTTGCCCTGATTTTCAGAGAGACTCAGACTTCACTCAGGAGGGAAACACCAGTCCCTTTCTGTCCCAGGCCCCAGGATGCCAGCACTGAAGGAAACGTCTCTGATTTTAAGCGGGTCAGAGACTTGTTGGGGAAGTAGCCCCTAACAGCACGACACAGGGTGGTGAATGCTATGGAGGACTGCTCGAGCATGATGGGAGGGAGAGAGCGAGAGAACAGTCAGGTCTGAAGCGGCAAGGAAGGATCACAGTGTGTCACCGCCATGGTTGTAACTACCCAGAATCCTGTGCGCAACGCTGGAGATCATCGTTCTAGGCAGAGTGCTCAGTGTCCTTATGTTACTATTACTCTCACCTCTGTTTTTGAAATTTGCTCTCATAGAACAAGGCGTGCCCTGTCTCATGTTTAAACGGACAGATCATCTCATTTCTCGCCCGACTGCTTAAAACTAGATGTTTATTCTATTAAATGTTTTTAAAATTTTTTAAAAATATTTATTTATTTATTTTTCCCTTTTGTTGCCCTTGTTTTCATTGTTGTTGTAGTTATTATTATTGTTGATGTCGTCATTGTCTGATAGGACAGAGAGAAATGGAGAGAGGAGGGGAAGACAGAGAGGGGGAGAGAAAGACAGACACCTGCAGACCTGCTTCACCGCCTGTGAAGCGACTCTCCTGCAGATGGGGAGCTGGGGGCTTGAACCATGAGCCTTACGTTGGTCCTTGCTCTTTGCGCCACATGCGCTTAAACTGTTGCGCTACCACCCAACTCCCTAAATGTTTTTTTTAATTTTTGAATCATCGTTTTTTATTTGAATAATGCTCATTTAAAAAAAGAAGAGAGGAGGAGAAAGTTACCCCAGCCTCTGGCTCGACAGCCCAGCAGACAGCTCCCGCAGTCTTCTGGATTTGTTTGCTCACGTTTCCCGAGCTCTAGCCCACTAGCGTCTTCAGATGCAACCACAGAGTGATTTCACGCTTGGCTTATTGTACACCGGCCGTGATCAGCACTGTGACTCTAGAGGCTATTCATTCCCATAGTTACAAAATGATCTTTTTTTCTTGTGATGGGGACTTTTAAATTCAATCTCTTATCAACTTTCAGATTTGCAATACTCCATTAATGACTGTATTTGCTGGGCAGTACAGTACCTTGTATCTCTGTGAGTTATTTATTTCTTAGTTGGAAGTTTGTACCTTTGCCCTCCTTCACCTGTTACCCCCCTACCCCCCCCCCCCGCCCTCTGTTAACGGAGCTGTATTACTAAACAAGCATTAAGGAAGACGATATGATCTCAGCCACCAAGTTGCAGACGCTACTAGGATTCCATCCTGACTTCCCTGGGCAGATGACCTCACCCATGTGTCCTGGAGCCTCCCCTCCCCAGGGCCCTGCCCCACTAGGGAAAGACAGAGACAGGCTGGGGGTGTGGAGCCACCTGCCAACACCCATGTCCAGCGGAGAAGCAATGACTGAAGCCAGACCTCCCACCTTCTGCTCCCCATAAAGAATTTTGGTCCATCCTCCCAGAGGGGGAGAAATGTCAGGGGAAGATGCCCAGAGGGCTCTGAACTCCAACGCCATCAGGACCCGGAGAGAGAAGAGGAACAAAGGGCATTTGGATGTAGTAACTGGTCTAGGTGTGACTGGGAAAGGAAGGGGAGACAGGACCATGGGGGGAAAAAGGGCAAAGATAGATGAATGTGGAGAGTTGTAGAAATAGCCCAGATCTGCAGCCCCGGGGAACTGCTGCAGCTTCCCGTGGAGCGACTGGGGACACAGAACTCTGGGCGTGGGGACAGTGCAGAGTTGGACCCCTGTAACCTTGTCATTTTGTAAATCAATATTAAGTCACGAATAAAATGAAGAGAAGCTGATGTCACGGTGTGGGATTCTTGCTTTCTGTGCACTATCTGTCTGCGAGCAGAGCGCTTTCTTTCCGGGCCTCGTTCTAAGCACTTTCCTTTTTGCTCTAGTCCCCAAAGACCCGAAGCCCCAGTGGAGACGTGTGGCCTGGAGCTATGACTGCACCCTGCTGGCCTGTGCCGAGAGCACAGGCACCGTCAGGGTGTTTGACCTCATGGGAAGCGAGCTCTTCGTCATCACCCCGGTACGTACGCGCCGTGCACTGACACCAGGCTCATTTTTGGGATGCTTGTCATCTCTGGGTACGTGAGTGAGTCGGTGTGAAAAGAAGGAGACTAGTAAAATCATCACCAGAATGTTTGGAACTGAAGGTGTTCAGGGCCTAGAGATTTATTTATTTAGTGTTTTATTATCTTTATTTATATTTATTTATTGGATAGAGACAGACATTGAGAGGCCAGGGGGTGATCGAGGGACACCTGCAGACCTGCTTCACCACTCATGAAGCTTTCCCCCTGCAGGTGGGGACCAGGGGCTGGAACCCGGGGTCCCTGTGCACTGTAACATGTGCACTCCACTAGGTGCGCCACCACCCAGCCCCCTCTCGTTAGAGATTTGTATATGAAACCCTTGTTTGTATTTTCTCACACTATCCAGATATAACCTGCTAGTCTTAAGTCACTGTAGTAAGTAAAACTAAATAGAAGTATGGGGGGGGGGGCAGACAGCATAATGGTTATGCAAATTGACTCTCATGCCCAAGGCTCCAAGGTCCCAGGTTCAGTCCCCCACACCAAAATAAACCAGAGCTGAGCAGTGCTCTGGGAAAGAAAGAAAGAAAGAAAGAAAGAAAGAAAGAAAGAAAGAAAGAAAGACCAAAAAATTCAAGTGAGGGAAAGAATGTTGTGAGCTGTCACAGCAGAGAGAGCTTTGAGAGAAGTTACAGTCTTTCCCGAAAGACAATTTGGAAGGAGAATGGGGATGAAAATGGTGGTAATAACTTGTATTTGCACATTGTTTTCTAGATCTTGCTTATTAATGGCTGTGATGTATTTGTGTTCTTTTTTACATTTTTTAAAAGTTTAGTTATTTGTGTAGAGACAGAGAAAAATCAAGAAGGGAGAGGGGAGTTGGAGAGAGAGAGAGCGAGAGAGATACCTGCAGCCCCGCTTCACTTCCTGTGAAACTTCCCCTTGTAGGTGGGGACCAGGGGCTTGAACCTGGGTCCTTGTGCCCTGTAGCATGAACACTCCCATCAGGTGTGCCACGACCTGGCCCCTAAGCATTTATATTCTTATTTAATATCAGTAGTTAGAAACCTCTGACTAGACTAGACACCTTTTTTTTTTTTTTTGTCATTTTATAATTTAGAAAATTAAAGAGGGTCAAATGACTCTTTGCTTGGGAATTCAGCTAGTAGATGTCTCACAGGAACTCTAGATCCTCCTCCCTCATGAGGAACAGGACAACACAGAGGCAGGTAGACCAGTGGTCTCGACTTTGGCTGTATTTCAGGGTCACCTAGAAACCGTTAGTTTTTTAATTGTCACCAGAGTCAGGGTTGTTTCAAGAGTCTTTGCTTTTAAATCTCTGACTAAGCAAATGAAAAGTAATTGAAGGGCTGGGGAGACGGCATAATGGTTGTGCAAAAGACCTTCATGCCAGAGGCTCTGAGCTCCCAGGTTCAATCCCCAGCACCACCATAAGCCAGAGCTGAGCATGGCTGTGGTTTCTCTCTCTGTAGCTCTTTCTCATTAAAAGAAATGTAAATATATATATATTTATATATATATTTAATAAAGGAAGGAAGGGTGGGGTAGATATCATGATGGTTATGTAAAGAGACTCCCATGCCTGAGGCTCCCAAGTCCCAGGTTCAATCCCCTGCACCACCATCAGCCAGAGCTGAGCTGCGCTCTGGTAAAGAAAGACAGAAAGTAATTGAAGACTTCCTTTAGAGCACAGGTGGTAGTTGAGAGGAGTATTGGAGAGCTGACATCTTGATTCTGCACCTTAGAATTCTCTGAAGCCAAATGTGGTCATGATGTCTCCCTCCCTCCCTTCCTTCCTTCCTTCCTTCCTTTGTTTCTTTTTTTCTTCCTTCTTTTCGATGTAAGTATAATCTGGACAGATCCACTGTGAATGTGGACATCTCTTCCCGAGGCTGCTGTGAGTGTGGCCTGTGGTTGGGACAGCTGGTCTGGACCGGGTCTTGGCGCCTGGGCCGATGTGACTGCCTGGGTGTGGGTGGATTCTGCATGTGATCCGGGCGGTGCCTCAGTATGTCCAGCTGGACACCGACACCTGGCTTTTCCGCACCCTCTTCCTCTTGTGCAGGCGCCGAGTGTAGCGGGGGACCTGGGCCACGCCATAGCCGGGCTGATATTCTTGGAGTACAAGGCAAGTGCTCAGTGGTCTGCAGAGCTCTTGGTCATCAACTACCGGGGAGAACTCAGGAGCTACCTTGTGAGGTAAAGACACGTTTCACTGTGGGGGGCAGGGGCAGGAGTCCTGTGGGACATCGTCTTCATTTCCTGGCTGCTGTTTATTTTTCTCTTTCAGCAGTTTAGTCTGAGAATACGCAGATGGAGTTGGAAAGTTGAAAGAATGGCGTAGAGAACACTTAGATTGTCATTTAAATTTCACGACTAGCATTTCTAGGCTTGTGACATTACATGTCTGTCCATCCTGCTGTTAGCCCTCTTTGGTTGTGTATTTTTAGAGTCAGTACTTACATACTTCAGCATGAATAATATTGAGTTCTGATTAAGATTTCACGTTTGCTTATAGTTTTCTTTTGAGATACAATTTACATGCGGTTAAATGCACAGTTCTTGCTTGAGCAATTCCAACCTCTCCCAAGCTACAAAGCCCCAGCATCAGTCTAGAAAGCCCTTTGTGTGTCTGTGCCCGGCCCGGCCCGGCCCGGCCCTGCACTTCTCTCTCTGTGCCCTCACTGCCTCACTGGGCAGGGGCTGCCCGTCCTCTGATGCGCATTGAAGGCCAGTCCTGCCCACTCTAGCAGTTCATATGCTGCAGTCACAGTGTGTCCTCTCTTGTCCCACTCTAGCAGTTCATATGCTGCAGTCACAGTGTGTCCTCTCTTGTCCAAATCTTCCTTCAAAGTATTCTCAAGACTTATCTATGCTTTAAGTGTGCCAGTAGCTTATTCCACACCCGCTATATATATAGTTTCTTTAAAAAAAATCTTTTTATTATTGGATAGAGACAGAAACTGAGAGGTAAGGGGAAGATAGGGAGTCTGAGACATACCTGCAGCCCTGCTTCACCGCTCCTGAAGCTTTCCCCCTGCAGGTGGGGGCCAGGGGCTTGAACCCGTGTCCTTTTGTGCACTGCACGCTTAACCAAATGTGCTACCGACTGGCCCCAGTTGATTCCTTTTCATTACTGATCATTATTTCCACTGTTTGAATAGCTCACGTGCCATAGTTAGGGTCCTGTAACAAAAGACCATAAACTGTTTGACTGATCAACAGTTACAGAGCTTTATTCTCCGCAGTCTGGAGGCTGGGAGTCTGAGCTGCAGAGGGGCCAGTGTTAGGGCGGCGCTTCCTGAGTGCCTGTCTCCCCAGCATGCTGGCCAGTTTCTGGGGTGCCCACAACACTCTCAGTACCTAAGACACTAGACTGTTGGGAGCTGTGAATCAGGAACTGCGGATGAAGACCAAATGTGTGTGAAAAGTATATTTTAGGGGCTGGGCAGTGGTTCACCCGGTTAAACACACACATGACACTGCACAAGGACCCGGGTTCAAGCCCCTGGTCCCCACCTGCAGGGGGAAACCTTCACGAGTGGTGAAGCAGGACTGCAGGTGTCTCTTTGTCTCTCTCCCTATCATCTCCTTCCCTCTCAATTTCTCTCTGTGCTATCAAATTAACTAACTAAAATTTTGTTTTGTTTTAAATACATATTTCAGTCATCAAGATGGCCGACTTAAGTCCGTGTCTCTTATCCACGAGTACTGTGCCTTCCCAGGCTGCCACCAATAAATACCCTCCCTTTGCTGTCACGGTTTCAGTTGGGTGACACAGATATTCCACCCATGTGGAAAAAATCCTCCCATTTTTGTTGGCCTTATTATTATTGTTATTGTTGTCATTGCTGCCTTTGTTACTGGATAGGACAGAGAGAAATGGAGAGAGGAGGGGAAGACAGAGAGGGGGAGAGAAAGACAGACACCTGCAGACCTGCTTCACCGCCTGTGAAGCGACTCCGCTGCAGGTGGGGAGCCGGGGGCTCGAACCGGGATCCTTAACGGCAGTCCTCGAGCTTTGCACCACGTGCGCTTAACCCGCTGGGCTATCACCCGGCTTCTGAGATTTATTTTTAGAAGACGCTATCAGACTTTTCCTCCAGGTAGTTATAGTCTTCCTGTTGCCTGTGACAGCGTAACAGAGTCATTGGCTCTATCTGACTTCTTCACTGTAGATGTTCTAGGTGGTTCCTTCATGGCATCTCACTGTGGTTTAATGACACACATATTTTTTTCTTCTTCTTCACTTTCTTCAAATCAGTGTCGGGACCCATCAGAGCTATCAAGAGAGTCACTGCTTCAGCTTCAGTAGTCACTATCCTCATGGGATCAACACAGCCATTTACCATCCTGGCCACAGGTAAGCCATGGGCGACAAGAGTGTAGAAGTCTTGGCGCGGCCCCAGAGAGGTCGTGTCTGGTGTGCTTCTTAGCTTCCTTCTGAGAGCAGACAAGATCGGGCGTGTTCAGGGTGGTGTGGCCGTAGGCTCATTTCTGCTTCTTAATCGTCGTCGTCCCGTCCAAGTCGTAACTAGATCCGACCCTGCGTGGCTTCCGAGGTCGCAGGACGTGAGGACATGCCTGGGTAGTCTGGCCACAGACCCTCCTGTGCACAGTGACCTCCAATATCTGTAACGTCGCAGTGATTTCCGAAAACCCTTGGTCACCTGCCCGTCGTGGAGCCAGGTTGGCACTGCGAATATTCACCGAGGGACTTTTCTCTTCCCTCCTGGGATCTTGTTTTCCTTGTGTCTAGAGTCTTGGCATCGCTGAGAGGACTGCCAGAACACTGCCTAGTGAGTGCTTCTGTTGTTTTTGACGGGTTATGTTGTTTTCGCCGGGCTGGCTTCACGGGTGGGTGACAGACGACCAGGGACTCATGGTTGAGCTGTAGGCAGTATCTCTTTATTCATGCAGGACGCAGCACAATCTAAGACGAGCTAAGCTAAACTCAAGTACTGTACTGTAAAACTCACAATGCTGTCTTTATATATACTTGCCAAGTAAGGGGGAAACAGGATGTGACATAGAGAGGGTGGAGAGAAAAGTGACTGGTGAAAATCAGAGTGTGACAAAGAGGGGGCAGATTAGGCGAGAATCCTATCACTGAACCACAAATGCCCTGGAGGGAGGGTGGAACTTGTTAACAGTGGTTATGTAAATAGAATGAAGTGGTTATGTAAATAGAATAGTGTTAAGCAGGGGGGATTTAAACCAAATGAAACAGAAGGAGTCTCATGCATACCAACAATTCCCCCTTTCTTTTTAACTAATGGCCATTATGGGGTGAACAGAAACGTATATATCGTACAGGCGTTTTCAAAAGAACTGGCATAAGACATGGAAAACAAAATAGGCGAGCAGCAATAACCAGTGTGATGCCAAGGGGAGCTTTTCTTGCCTCAAAGGGCAAGGCCTAGCAGGCGAAAGGGCATTTCTTGCCTCTGGGAATGCTTCATGCCTCTGGGGGCATCTCTTGCCTCAAAGGGCGTTTCCTGCCTCTGTGGGCATCTCTTGCCTCTTGGGGCGCTTCATGCCTCTGTGGGCATAACCTAATAAGGAGGGGGAGTTTTCTGCCTCTGGGGCAGAGCCTGCAGGCGAGAGGACATGGTCTATAAAGTCTCAAGGCAATTGGCTGAAGTTAGTCTTTGAGAAACACAGCAGCGTGTACCAGTAAGTCCGATGGAGGTGTCAGTTCAAAGTAGCTGACCACAGAAGAAAATGCCAGAGGATGAAATGCTGCACGTCTGTCTCGATGGGGAATGTCGGCCACCAGAATTCTGCTTTTCTGTAGAGAGTGAGCTTTGGAGTCTGTGAATCTGTTTCTTCAGGTCGTGCCAGGTCTCATCACTGGTTTCCGGGGGTGTGTTGTAATCATTCCATCTTGTGGGCAATGTCAGAGAACAGGCGTCCAAATGGGTTTCCAGAAATTTTCATTTGAGTAGATGCTTTTTCATGTGAAGACTTTGACAGCTGAAATTCACTTACTTGTCAAACAAAACTTGTAGCAGATTAGAAGTTTACTATAATTGATAATTCCATTATAATTGGAAGTCCTTTCTAGTATGATTTTAAGGTTGTTTAAACAGTTTAAACTCAATAAAATGTGGAAAGGTAAACAGAAGAACCACGGTTAAAAGCCTCAGGCATGAGAATAACATAATCATTGCACTATCTGCCCCACCCATAATTCATACGGTTTCCAGGATTAAACGTTTCAGATTCATGTCAAGACCTAAAAGGGAAATCAAAGGAGGAAAAAACAATTTTTTGGATTGTTTCTGGATGTCTCTAGAAATCATGGCTGCGTCTAGCTTTTTTTTTTTTTTTTTTAAGTCAATGTCAAACAAAAATTCAGTCATTCAAATCATTCTCTTATGAAACGCAACTTGAACCAGATTATCAAGATCTCACCATGTAGGATTAAGAGTCCCCGGAAGACGTCCTAGTCCAAAAAGGTCCTCGAAATTCCATTTAGGGTGCTTCTGACTGTTCCTGCTGGATTGCTTCAGGCACCCATTTTTAAAAGTGTCTTCCCATCGAAGAAAGAATCCAATCAGGAGAGTAGAACTAACCACGTGTCTCCATTCTTGGGGACTGCCAGGGTACTCGAGAATGCTCCTCAAATTAAAGTAGTCCTTCTCCATGGGAAACATTCGAGAAGAAGTCCAGAAAGTCCCAGGGGAAATCCCCATGCATATCCCAAGGTCTACGATCACGGTCATAAAGAACCAAATTGTGGCCCGGAGCAAAATGTAGTCCTTTTCCTCAGGAAACATGGGAGAGGGAATCCAGAAAGTCCAAGGAGAAATCTCCGTGCATCTCCCAAGCTCTATGATTAGGGTCACAAGAAACCAAAGTTCCTGGTCAGGGAACCAAAGTGTGGCCCAAAGCAAAATGTTCCAGAGACAGAGTAACTGTCTCATGATGAAACAGTAGAGGCTTTGGCAAACCTCTTCATAAGTAGAAGAGAAGACCAAAGTGAATAGGTAGGCAAAGTCTTCACTTATCTGGGAGTTCCGCAGGTCTGGTCCTTCATTATAGGCGCCATTATGTTGTTTTCGATGGGCTGGCTTCACGGGTGGGTAACAGACGACCAGGGACTCATGGTTGAGCTGTAGGCAGTATCTCTTTATTCATGCAGGACGCAGCACAATCTAAGACGAGCTAAGCTAAACTCAAGTACTGTACTGTAAAACTCACAATGCTGTCTTTATATATACTTGCCAAGTAAGGGGGAAACAGGATGTGACATAGAGAGGGTGGAGAGAAAAGTGACTGGTGAAAATCAGAGTGTGACAAAGAGGGGGCAGATTAGGCGAGAATCCTATCACTGAACCACAAATGCCCTGGAGGGAGGGTGGAACTTGTTAACAGTGGTTATGTAAATAGAATGAAGTGGTTATGTAAATAGAATAGTGTTAAGCAGGGGGGATTTAAACCAAATGAAACAAAAGGAGTCTCATGAATACCAACATGCTTCCATAAGAAAGGATCACTCAACCGGGCGGCAGCCACACAGCCCCCTTGACAGCAGAGGTGATGTGATGTCTGCACAGCAGAATGCAACAACAGATGAGACATGGAGGCCAAGATGTAAAACTTTTGTAGAAGAAGCCCTCTACTCAAACTCGAAACTTTTGCTCTGAAGTACTCCTGTTCAAAGAAGTTAAAGATCACAAGAAAATATCTGCAAAGCATAGAAACAACAGAGAACACAGATGCAAAACATGTAAAGGATTCCTGGGGCCGGGTGGTGGTACACCTGGTTGAGTGCGGATGTTATAGTGCTCAAGGATCCAGGTTCGAGCCCCCAGCCCCTTGCTTCAGGGGGGACGCTTTGTGAGTGGTGAAGCAGGCCTGCAGGTGTCTCTGTGTCTCCCTCCCTCTCTGTCTGGCCCTTCTCTCTCAATTTCTGGTTGCCTCTATCCAATAAGTAAAGATAATGCAAACAAACAACAACAGCAACAACAAAAAAACCACACAAATGAAAAATCAGAGTTCCCCAACCTCAGAAGGAAACAGTCATGGGTATGGGGAGTCGGGCAGTAGCGCAGCGGGTTAAATGTACGTGGCGCAAAGCCCAAGGACTGGTGTGAGGGTCCTGGTTCGAGCCCCCGGCTCCCCACCTGCAGGGAAGTTGCTTCACGGGCGGTGAAGCAGGTCTGCGGGTGTCTGTCTTTCTCTCCCCTTTTCTGTCTTCCCCTCTTCTCTCCATTTCTCTTTGTCCTATCCAACAACGACGACATCAGTAACAACAATACTAGACTAATTAAAAAAAATGTTTTTATTATCTTTATTTATTTACTGGATAGAGACAGCCAGAAATCGAGAGGGAAGGAGGTGAAAGAGAGAGAGAGACACCTGCAACCCTGCTTCACCACTCACAAAGCTTTCCCCCCTGCAGGTGGGGACTGGGGCCTCAAACCCAGGTCCTTGAGCGTTGTTATATGTGCACTCAACCAGGTGTGCCACCACCTGGCCCCTAGACTGAGTAATTTTGTTGACACTCCGGTGCAGATGTGCAGTGGCCCAGTGTGGTTTTGTGAGCTTGCTGGAGGTGTGGCTTGGCTGGAACATGGCTAGGCCTGAGGAGGACGGGGAGTCGATGTTACCCATGGCGCCTTGGAAAGTAAGCAGAGCGCAGAGACTTGGGCGTATTAAGTGGCAACCTTTTCTGTCCCCAACTTCAGATTTTGGAGGTGAGGAAATTTGAAGATCTGTGCTTTGCAGAATGCTGGCTCTGCATGGCCTGCTTGAACCAGTGCCTTGGCGCTCACAACGAACTAGTCCAGACCACAGGCAGCAAAGTCTCATTCGTGCAGAATTCTCTTTTTTTGTTCCACATACTGGGCACTATTTATACACATCAGACTTTATGAATTCTTTTCCCATTTTGGAGCATAAATCCTGGGTCTCCAATTAGGATGTCAGGTCGATGAAGGCCAAGTGTGGGCAGTATGTCTTTGTAAATGTCACCGTGTCTAGTATTTGTGCTCCATCAGTGGATTTCTCTCCATCTGTGATTTCCTTGAACAAGTAACTGTAATTTGCTGAGTGGAGAAGAAAAATGGCCCTGCTTTCTTCTGATTTTTCTCTTCCCTTTTCCTTGTCTTTGTATTCTCCATCCACCATCTTTTTCCTGTTCCTTTCAAAAGGAGTCCAATTTATATCTTTTGCCCCTGCTTTGGGGCCAGTCAGTCAGGTAGACTACTCCATCTTCCTGGCAACAATCACGATGGGAATCTCCCAGCCTCATTTCAGGAGCGTTGACGGGGATCACTTGGGACCAGAGGTTTGAAATGATAGTTGTTACGTGATAATAACTCATCACACGTCAGATTAAAATCATTACCCTTCCGATCTTTTACTTCTGGGCACTCTGATCCAGTACCCAGTACCCAGTACCCAGTACCCAGTACCCAGTACTTGCTCCCAGCAGCCTGGAGACGGATGAGTGCTTCACCGTTTCTGAATGGAGACTCTTACAAAGCGAGGAGTCTGTTGAATGCCCGGCTGTGCGTGGCACAGACATTGCTGGCTGCGGCCGCCTTGCATTTTGCCATCTCTTCTGAATGGAAGGCAGCTGAAATGGTCACCATATTTCCCTTCATTCCCAGCTTCCCTAGTCATGTGAGTGTGCAATGTTTATCACCCTCCAGAATCTCCCAAACGTGAAATGCATCAGCTAGAGTGAAGTCGGGATACGCTGGCCATATCCAAACTCAGGGCTTCATGAAACGCTTCGCTTTGCCTGACTCTGCTGTGAGCACCACTGCAAAGACACCGAGGGTGGCAGCTGGGCGATGTGCAGGGAGAATTCATCGAGGGGTAGGGGCGGTAGCCTAGTAGTTCTGCAAGAGCTACCTCATGCCTGAGGGTCCGAGGTCAGAGGTTCAATCCCCTGTATCATCATTAGTCAGAGCTGAGCAGTGCTCAGGTCAAAAAACAATGCTTTAATGATTGAGAAGGTTTGTAATTAAGCTCCATGGGCTTGCTGATTTTGACTTCCTTCTGCTTCCTCCCTCTCCCCCTCCTTCCCTCCCTTCCCCTCCCCTTCCCCTTCTCTCCCCCTCCCCTCCCTCTCTTTTTGCTCAGCCTAAGGCATAGCCTAATGAATGTCTTTTATCCTCCCCAGACTTGCTGATATTTCAGTTCCCTCTCCCCTCTTGCTCAGTCTTCTTTTGTTCTTTGTATTTTGTTGATTTGACTGAGACGACGCTCTAACAGCTGTGCGTTCTGGAAGGACAGCAGTAACCTTTTTTGGACATACAGAAGTGGCTCGGCGGTGGGCACTCAGATGCAATACCTGGCCTGTAGTTCCGTGTGCTCTGTTTTGGGGGCGAGTCATTAATTCACACAGAAAGGCCCTCGGTAGGGGTTCAGTTCAGTTACCAGGCTTTCTGTGTAAATGAATTGACTTCCTTTTGTGCATTATTATTATTATTTATTTTTTAATTAATTAATTAATTTTCCCTTTTGTTGCTCTTGTTGTTCTTTTTATTGTTGTAGTTATTATTGTTGTCGTTACTGATGTTATCGCCGTTGTAGATAGGACAGAGAGAAATGGAGAGAGGAGGGGAAGGCAGAGAGGGGGAGAGAAAGACAGACACCTGGAGACCTGCTTCACCACCTGTGAAGCGACTCCCCTGCAGGTGGGGAGCCGGGGGCGCGAACCGGCATCCTTACACAGGTCCTTGCACTTTGTGCCACATGTGCTTAACCTGCTGTGCTACCGCCCTACTCCCCTAAGGGAATTTTTTACCAAACTATTCTCATTGTATGCTGACACACTTTTTGGAGATAATGAAATCATATGTATTTAGATATTGATTTCAGTATATATTATGTATTTGTAGCTTTTTTATTTAAATCAAGGCTTTGTTCCTTAATTCATTATGAATTTAACTTTGGCTTTCCAACAGTTTCTTGATAACTAGACAAAGATAATTAGTTTTGGAAGGTAACTTCCACTAGAATAATCAATATCTCAGAAAAAAAACAAAGCAAAACAAATAAAAAAGAAAATGCCTTCTTTCCTGAGTCCTATTGAGAGGACACTGCTCAGGACCCTTGAGGATCCTTTGATTCTGAATTTAATTTTAGAATTGAGCAATTCTAACAAAGGTGTAGAGGCCTGCAACCATGTTGAGGCATATTGGAGATTGTCTCCACTCTCCCTAAGGACTCTCAGGTTTGAGTTTATTAGAATATAAGTCATTCCTCAGGAAAATTGAATAAGAGAGAGAGAGAGAGACAGAGAGAGAGAGAAAAAAAAAAAGAACATTAAAACAGACTATTTATTTATTTATTTACCAGAGCACTGCTCAGCTCTGGCTTATGGTGGTGCAGGGGATTGAACCTGGGACCTGGAAGCCTCAGGCAGGAGAGTCTGTTTGCCTAGCCACTATGCTCTCTACCCAGTCTTGCCTCTTGTGTCGTGACGTGAAGTTGCCCCAATGTGTATTGAAGAGGCTCTTTCTCCTCACAGCTGATGGGGCAGAAGCCTGTTTGGTGAGCAGTTCATGACATGGCTGTGCAGAGGGAGAATCTTCTCCAAGCACTTGGGTGATTTTGCTTTATTCACTTTTTTTCGTTAACTGTGCTTTGGGCAGAATGCTCTAAAGAAAACTTGAGATGATATTTGTGATAATCGCAAGGTAGGATGGCTGCTGCCCTTAGATTTTAGAGAAGGGGCGTTTCTTCCTCTCTGTCCTCCTCTTTTGCCTCTTCTCCTTTCTCTTCTTTCTCCCTCCTTCCTCCTTTCACTTTCCCCCACCTGGACTGTGCTTCTTGAATGCTTCTTTGTTTGTCCTTGGTAGAGGTTGGCGAGTTATTTTCCCCCCCCCCCGTCTTTCCATGATAAGATGTTTGGGTGGGCTGCTCCTCAGAGATCATCTTGTGTCAGTGACCCAGCCTGCTGCCTGTGGCCTCCCCAGATGCTCCTCCTCTGTCTGCTGTGTCTCAGTGCTGTCCCATCAGCGCTCCTCGAAGGGTCTTGTGTGGACTGTCTGCAGGCTTATCTCCAGCTGTTGATATTTCGATGACTTTTGTTCAAGCCCAAATATAAGGGGCTAAGGCAGGACTGATACACTGGCACCTAAACCCTGTTAAGGCAGGGACTTTATCTGTGCTACCTGCAGCCACATTTCCCCTAAACTGAGAGCAGGGCATTGGCACCAAGGGTGTGTGTGTGTGTAAATGAATGGAAGCCTGACTTTGAAAAAGTTAAATATAAATTTATAAATTCATGTCACTATAAATGTAAAGCCTGAAACATTTTAAAAAAATTTATTTATTTATTTATTCCCTTTTGTTGCCCTTGTTTTATTGTTGTAGTTATTGATGTCGTTGTTGGATAGGACAGAGAGAAATGGAGAGAGGAGGGGAAGACAGAGGGGGAGAGAAAAGATAGACACCTGCAGACCTGCTTCACCGCCTGTGAAGGGACTCCCCTGCAGGTGGGGAGCCGGGGCTCAAACCAGGATCCTTATGCCAGTCCTTGTGCTTTACTCCACCTGCGCTTAAGTCGCAGTGTTACCACCCGACTCCCCATTTTTTTTTTAAATATTCATGGGGATATGGATTGACCTGCCAACACCCTTGTCTAGCAGAGAAGCAATTACAGAAGGCAGAACTCCCACATTCTGCACCCCAAAAAGACTTTTGTTCCATAGTGCCAGAGGGATGAAGACTAGGGAAGCTTCAGGGCCGGGTTTGGTGCACTCAGTTAAATGCTCACAGCACAGCACGCAAAGGACCCATGCACGCAAGGTCCCAGGTTCAGGCCCCCCACTTCCCACCTATAGCAGGAATGCTTCACAAGTGGTGTCTGTCTTTCCCTCCCTCCTCCTCTCCCCCTCCTCTCTCAGTTTCTCTCTGTCCTATCCAATAAAATGGAAAAAATGAGCTCCAGGAGCAGTGGACTCATAGTGCTGGCACTGAGCCCCAGAGATGACTGTAAGGCAAAAGAAAAGAAAGAAAGAAAAGAAAAGAAAAAAGTAGTCAGGTTTCCACTGGAGGGGATGAAACACAGGACTCTGATGATGGGAACTGTGTGGAGTTGTACGATCTTATAAATCAGTATTAAATCACTATAAAAATATCTGGGGTGAAATTATAGACTTAGTAAACCACAGGACTTAGTTTCTTGAGTCAAGGAAAACACTTCTTACGTGTATTTTTTGAAGGTTTTCCCTCTGCTGTCAGCATAGTGCTTAGCAAATTGCAGGCACCTTAGAAAGTGCTGCTCTACTGCCTGAAGGTGAAGTCACCATCACAGGAGCGACAGAGAAAGCCCCTGGCCTCTACCGAGTACGGGGCACGGGCCATTCTGAATCTCCGTCTTCCCAGCCCTTCCCTGTGAGACGGTTTGGCAGCCACACCTGTGCAGGTAGAGAAGCGCGAGACCTACCTGGCAGGTCAGGGAGTTTGGCGCCGATGCTGTGACTGGCCTTCCCAGGTCTTCTGAGAGCCGTGCTCCTTTGTTCTGTACCCGGGGCCAGCAAACAGCCTGCAAGCCAAAAATAAACCGTGTTCTTGCTTAGCAAGACAATAATGGACTTGACTTTTTTTTTTTTGGCTCCAGGGTTATTGCTGGGCTCGGTGCCAGCACTACGAATCCACTGCTCCTGGAGACCAGTTTTTTTCCCCTTTTGTTGCCCTTGTTGTGATTGTTATTATTGTTATAGATGTTGTCGTTGTTGTTGCATAGGACAGAGAGAAATGGAGAGAGGAGGGGAAGACAGAGAGGGGGAGAGAAAGACAGACACCTGCAGACCTGCTTCACCGAATGGGAAGCACCCCCCCCCCCCGCAGGTGGGGAGCTTGGGGCTCGAACCGGGATCCTTACACAGGTCCTTGCACTTTGTGCCACGTGTGCTTAACCCGCTGTGCTACCGCCCAGCTCCCAGATTTCACATTTTTAAAGAAGATGTTTGAAAAAAAAAATTAAAGAAGACTGCTTTATGTTATGTGAAAATCGTATGCCATTCAGATTTCAGACTCAGTAAAAAATGTAACTGGAACACTGTCATGACCTTTAATTTCTTCCTGGTAGGTGTGCTTCTTTATTCTGAGTGACATGACTAGCAGCGACTATGTTGTCCATAAAGCTGAAAGATTTACTATCTTTCCTTCTGTCTCTTTCTCCTCTATTTTAAGCTTTTTGTCTCTCACCCTCTGTCAAAATAAAGAAGCAACTAAATAAAATGGTCACTGGGAAATGGTGGTGTACTGGTGAAGACAGTGAGCTCCACTGTAACCCTGCTGGGGGGGGAAGAGAAGAAAAAAACGATTGTTGTTGTTACTTAAAACTTTTTAAATCTTTATATATTGGATACAGTCTGAAATAGAGAGGGAAGGGGAGATAGAGATAAAGAGAGACAGAGAGACACCTGCAGCCCTGCTTCATCACTCACAGAGCTTTCCCCCTGCTGCTGCTGACTGGGGGCTTGAACCTGGGTCCTTGTTCACTGTAATGTGTGTGCTCAACCAGGTGCACTACCACCCAGCCCCGAAAAACATGATTGTTTCTAAACATTTATTATCTTCCCCTTATAGAAAATGTTTGCTGGCCTCTGCTCTGTGTCCTCTCTCTGACTATCTTAGTTGGTTGGTTCAGTTCTGCTTGGAAGGTAGAAAGTAATATTGAGGAATATTGAGCTTTACAGATTTCTAGATTTTTCCATACTTCTTGATTCTAAATTACCAGTTGTATCTCAAGGCAGCTGTAGTCAGGTAGCACTCAATTTAAAATAGATTAAAGACCCAATTATCAAGTTGTCAGGAGAATGAAATGATTTCATTACTGAACTAAGTAGTGTTCCATCCAGGAGAAATTCTCAGGTTTTGTCCTTAGTAACTAAGCATTTATCATCATAAAACTTCTGTGATCATTCTTAAGCATGCGTTGACTAAATATTGTGATGTTTCCTAATTTGATTTATAATGAACTGCGTCCCCCTTGATTTTAGATCAAACAAAGTATAAAGCCGTGCCTTTTCAAACTGTCTTCCCAGAACTGGCAGTAGTATTGCCACGGAGCAGTTAGAATCGGAATATTGGGCCCCAGCCTCAGACTCCTGGAGCCAGAGCTGCAGGAGAGGCCCAGCTGTTTCCACAGGCTCTCAGATGTTTCTGATGGCCACTGATGTAGAGCACGACTGAGAAGAAGTGACCATTGTATGTCTTCTTCTTCTTCTTCTTTTTTTTTTTTTATAAGCTCTTTAGCTAATGAGGAACTGTGGGTCCTGCTATATAATGAAATCGTTCTCATATACCAGTGGCTGCACAGTAAAGCATTAACCACTTCAAAAAAAAAAAAGGATGTGTAGAATTCAAAATACTGAATTTCCAAGGCTCTGATAATAAGGAGTGTTTATGATACTTGGAAGTGAATCACACTGGCAGCTCTGTGATCACCCTGAGAGCCTGGGTGCCTCTGTTGACATAGCAGCTGACATCTTTGGATCCCTCACTTGGGCAGCGTAATCGAAAAGCATTTTTTAATTTCAAGACATACACAAGAGTTGGGCGGCAGCACAGCGGGTTAAGCGCAGGTGGCGCAAAGCTGAGGACCGGCATAAGGCTCCCCACCTGCAGGGGAGTCGCTTCGCAGGCGGTGAAGCAGGTCTGCAGGTGTCTGTCTTTCTCTCCCCCTCTCTGTCTTCCCCTCCTCTCTCCATTTCTCTCTGTCCTATCCAACAATGACGACATCAATAACAACTACAATAATAACTACAGCAATGAAAAGCAACAAGGGCAACAAAAGGGAAAATAAATATAAAAAAAATTAAAAGACATACATAGTTTCCCTTTTCCCCCTTTTACTTCTTTCCTCTCTCTCTCTCTTTTTTAAAATTATCTTTATTGAATAGAGAGAGCCAGAAAGTGAGAGGGAATGGAGTGCTAGAGAGGGAGAGAGACTGACAGACACCTGCGGCCCTGCTTCACCACTTGTGAAGCTTTTCCCCTGCAGGTGGGGACGGGGGGCTTGAACCCGGGTCCTTGTGCCCTGTGACACGTGCGTTCAACCAGTTGTGTCCCCACCCGGCCCTGTTTATTCATTTTTCTCTATTGTTGGTTGTGTGCGGTGAGCTTATCAGTCATTAGAGTTTATATTTTTCTTATTCTATAGAGGGAGAAACTGCCTCCTTTGTCTGCAAGGAGTCTCCACCCACTAGATGGCAGGGTCTCACAACTGATAGGATTGAAGTTAATTCACTGAATTAAAATTTTTTTTTACTATTTTTATTTATTTATTGCATAGAGACAGCCAGAAATTAAGAGGAGGGGAAGGGGTGATAGAGAGACACATACACACACACACACACACACACACACACACCTGTACTGCCTCACCATTTGTGAAGCTTTCCCCCTGTAGGTGGAGACTGAAGTCTCGAACTTGGGTCCTTGCGCACCGTAACATGTGTTCAACCAGGTGTGCCACCACCCAGCCCCCACTGAATTTTTTTTTTCAGGACTTCATAAATTGAAAAAAAAAATCTGTGAACATATTTTGGAGTACTGTGACCATGTTTTTTTATTTTCTTAAGCTGGGAAGAAGATAGATAGAAAAGTGTAGAGAATGAACAGTTAGGGGCTGGGCGGTGGCACACATAGTACTAAGCCCAAGGACCCGGGTAGGGATCTGGGTGTGAACCCCCAGCTCCCAACCTGCAGGGGGATGCTTCACAAATGGTGAAGCAGGTCTGCAGGCATCTGTCTTTTCTTCTTCCTCTCTATCTTCCTCTCCCTTCCCAGTTTTTCTCTGTCCTATCCAAAAAAAAAAAAGGAAAAAGTGGCCACCAGGAGCAGTGGATTTGTAGTGCAGGCACTGAGCCCCAGCAGTAACCTGGGGGCAAGGGAGAGAGAGAGAAGGGGAGAGAGAGAGAGAGAGAGAGAGAGGGAGAAGAGGGAGAGAGAGTGAACATCTAAGTGCTTCACACAAGTCATGAACAAATGCTAAACTAATATATATATATTTTTTATATTTATTTTATTTATTTATTCCCTTTTGTTGCCCTTGTTGTTTTATTGTTGTAGTTATTATTGTTGTTGTTGTTGTTGGATAGGACAGAGAGAAATGGAGAGAGGAGGGGAAGACAGAGAGGAGGAGAGAAAGACAGACACCTGCAGACCTGCTTCACCGCCTGTGAAGCAACTCCCCTGCAGGTGGGGAGCCGGGGTTCGAACCGGGATCCTTATGCCGGTCCTTGTGCTTTGCGCTGCCTGCGCTTAACCCGCTGCGCTGCAGCCCGACTTCCCTAAACTAATATTTTTTTATATGAAAGTGATATGAATGTTGAATGAGAGGTATGGAATACAGAAGTTTGGGTTACGTAGTCAGTAGAATACGACTCCCTAATTAAAAAAAAAAAAGCCTCCTTCAGAACAAAATGGACGGAACTGTTGTTTTTACCTAGTGAAATAGTAGGTGAAAGGCAGCTACTGGCTGACCTTGCTCATACGTGGAATCTAGATAATTCAGACAAACTCTGAGAACCACGGGGATTGGCAACGGGGAGAAAACAGCTTTCCGGAGGGGCGGTGACTCCCAGGCCCCGTGCGTGAGTGCAAAGCCCTGTTCCTCAGCTCTTAGAACTTTGTAAATCGCTGTTAAATCACTGATAATCCAAAGTATTGAAACAGCCCTGTCTAGACTTTTTACTTACTTATATGGATAGTCATATAAATATATGACAAATCAGAGATAATAGAAGTTAGTCCTTCCTAGACTTTCAGACAAGGCGTATATATGCAGACAAAGAGCTGTCACAGAGGAGAGAGAGTGATAGGACTCCTCCTATTCCTTTGTCTTAGCTCTGCTTTCCAAAAGGCTCTGGTGATTTCTGTGTGTGACCATCCAGCTTGTCTGTGGCGTCTGTTCTGTTTGCAGTGTTTCCCTGAGTAGTTCATTGAACTCATCCATTCCTGTTAAGCACTTACAGGTATTTCCCATGTTCCTTTATTCCAGACAGTGCTTCACAGAGACATGTCTCACCCACAGATAATGTGCCTGCACGGCTTCTCTAGCCTTCTGTGAAAACACAGGCTGTGGGATGTGTGTGTGTGTGTGTGTGTGTGTGTGTGTGTGCGTGCGTGTGTGTGTGTGTGTGTGTGTGTGTGTGTGCGTGCGCGCGTGCGTGCGCGTGCGCGCGCACTCATTGCATATTGACAATCTCTGAAATAGCCATTCCGGTTTGCAGTGTCACCAGCAAGTTGATAAAGAGTCACAGAACATTCTAGAGCATGGCTGTTGTAAATGTTTTGCTTCTTTATCTATCCTTTTCTGATGGTCTTCTTTATTGTTCATTTTTTCCCTCTGTGCCGGTTGTGGGAGTTCTGTAGAAATCCTGGCTCCTAGATAGTCTGTTAGCATTATGTGATGTACGTAAGTGCGCTATTTATTTACCCTTCTCACTTTTTTGGAGAGAAAGACATATTAGATTTTAGTATTGTCAGATTTGATGGAGAAGAGTCTTGTTGACGCTTGGGTGTGAAGGGAATTACAGGCCAGGCTGTTCAAAGCACAGCTCATAACGGGAAAGATGGTCTCTGTGCGTTGAGTCGGCTGTTCTTAGAACTCTTGTCTTCCCATGTGGATTTTGTGTTTGCCTAGTTCCGTTATATTAGGTTGTTCAGTTCCATGAAACATTCGGCTGGGGTTTTATTGCAAGTTGCACTCAGTTTCTAGATTAATTGAAGACGAATAACATCTTGAAGATAATTGAGAGTCTGTCAAAGAAATTGGTATTTTTTCTCTCTATTCATATCTTTCACAAATATTTAAAAATGTTCTTACTAATGTTTTTTTTTTCCTTAACCAACAGTCTTACCTAAACAGTAATGTCTATGCCTGTTTTTTTTTTTTTTTTTTTCCTGCTTGTGAAGCTCCCATCTTCATCCCCCTTCCCCTCTTGTTCCCATGACTCTCCTCCCTGCCAGGTCTCATACCTTAAGGCTGAAGTCTAACACAGGTGACGGCAGGCCAGGGGAAGAAGGCTTTCTCTCCAGTGCCTTTCGTTCTGGGCTGCTCGGGGAGAAAGTGGAAGCTTCCAGTCTGACCTCCCATTCAGGACACCTTTATTGCACACGTGCTGGGCCTCAGGCTTCTCTCTTTTGCACTGATGGGTTTTTGAAGATGATTTATTTATATCTATCTATCTATCTATCTATCTATCTATCTATCTATTATCAGGGAAAGAGAGTGGAAGAGCAGGTGCATGTACATGAAGAGAGGAAGAGAGACAGAGAGAGAGAGAGAGAGAGAGAGAGAGAGAGATCTCCAAACACCAGTATAAGGTGGTACTGGGAACAGCACTGAGGTCTTTGGGGCCTCAGAAGTACAGCTTGGTACTTTTCTTTTTTGCCTCCAGGGTTATCGCTGGGGCTCGGTGCCTGCACTACGAATCCACTGCTCCTGGCAGCCTTCTTTCCCTTCTGTTGCCCTTGTTGTTTATCGTTGTTGTTATTATTATTGTTTCTATTGCTGATATTTTTGTTGGATAGGACAGAGAGAAATTGAGAGAAGAGGGGAAGACAGGGGGAGAGAAAGACAGACACCTGCAGACCTGCTTCACCGCTTGTGAAATGACTCCCCTGCAGGTGGGGAGCCGGAGGCTCGAACCGGGATCCATGCAGTTTGCACCATGTACGCTTAACCCACTGCGCTACTGCCTGACCCCCACCTTGGTACTCTTAACCGGTTCACTGTCGCCCTGACCATGCCTGTTTTCTTTTGAGTGACATGGTTTTACTGTTGGAATTTTTTCCTTTTTTTTTTTTTTTTTTTTATTATCTTTATTCATTGGATAGAGACAGCTAGAAATCCAGATGGAAGGGAGAGAGAGAGAGGGAGAGAGACTGAGAGACACTTGTAGTCCTGCTTCACCACTTACAAAGCTTTTCCCTTGCAGGTGGGGACTGGGGGCTTGAACCCCGACCCTTGCCCATTGTAACATGTGCGTTCAACTAGGTACACTACCACCCAGCCCCTGGAAGTTTTCCCTTTACTATATATATATATATATATATATATATATATATATATATATATATATATATATATATATATATATATTATTTATGATTAGTAGTAGGTTACAAGGTTTTCAGATTTCAGCGATAACCCTGAGGGCAACAGAAAGGAGGAGGAGACAAAGGAGAAGAAGAAGGAGAAGAAGGAGAAGAGGAAGAGGAAGAAGAAGGGGAGGAAGAAAGGAAGAAAGAGAAGAAGACATCTGTAATCTCAGCTGTGTCTCCTTTGGTATCAGACAACCGTGTGCTGCTTTTAAATGTGAAAATGAGCCGTGACCTCTGCCCCGACATTGCCAGCAGTGCGGACTCAGTACTAATGCTCAGTTCTCCTGAGAAATAAGCTTCCCTGTGTCTGTCAGTGCCTGTGTGTGTTGCACACTCAATGGAGGAGAGAGAACACTGTGGCTGTTAGGGTCTCCTTTATCCTGGCCCTCTGGGGACCTGTTGTGTTCTGAGACTGCCTTTGTTCATATCAGAATCAGAATTACAGGTTACTGTTGTTCAGTGCTATGGAAACACTCACAAAAGACATGTCTCTGATACTTGATTACTGTAAAAAGTGGCGACTAATCCCTAGCACTGCAAAAACGGTATCATCTGTTTTCCATCTACACCATGCCTCGGCCTCGCATGAGCTTAATGTGCAGCTTGGCGATACGAGAATCCGGCATGAAGCCCAGCCAGTCTATCTTGGCGTTACTCTCGCTCGCACTCTGTCATTTCTCGAACATCTCATAAAAACTGCAGCAATGGTGGGCGCGAGGAATAACATCATTGCAAGACTGGCCAGCTCCTCATGGGGCCCGAGCGCTTCCACACTACGATCATCATCTCTGTCATTATGCTATTCCACTGTAGAATACTGTGCCCCAGTATGGTTCCGTAGCCCCCATGTCCACTTGGTCGATTCCAAATTATATTCCTCCATGAGGATAATTTCTGGAACCATCCATTCCACCCCGGTTCCATGGCTGCCAGTTCTTAGCAACATCGCCCAGCCAGATATTCTTTGGGATGCGGCATCATCTAAGTTCATTTCCCACGTCTACGCTCGACCGGACCTCCCAATATACGCGGATATCTTCGCCCACCCTGTCCAACGCTTGACGTCTCGTCACCCAATCTGGTCCCCTATGCCTACACTGAACTCTGTTCCAGTCTCTTGGAAACAGAGCTGGCAGTCAGCTGAGGTAAAGAACAAACACCTCATCACAGACCCCTGCAAGCGTCAACCCGGCTTTGACCTAGCATGTTATGATTGGGCCCTCCTCAATCGCTATCGAACAGGCCATGGCCGGTGCGCCGCTATGTTCCATCGCTGGGGAGCCAGAGATGACCCGAACTGCCCCTGCGGCTCCAGACAGACTATGACCCACATAGTCAACGACTGCCACCTCTCCAGATTCAAAGGAGGTCTCGAAACTTGACATCAGGCTCAACCTGACTCTGTTGACTGGCTACGGAAGAAGGGCAAACGCTAGAAGAAGAAGAAGGGATCACGGTCTCTTTTTTTAATTTTATTAATGATTCAATATTGATTTACAGAATTGTATGTCAACAGGGGTATATAACTCCACACCCTTCCCACCACCAGAGTTCTGAATCCCCAGCCCCTCCACTGCAAGCATCAGGGTTCTCCCAAGGTCACAGGCATGGGCTAACTGTCATCTTTCCAACTATCTGTCTACATTTGTAAATAACCGCCCCCTTTTTCTTCCAGGTCCCATCCTCTCTTCCCTTCCAAGCCACACATAACCTTATCCCTACATCCAAATGTCCCTCCCCTTTCCATCCTCTCTGTCTGGATCCTGATGGAGCTGGAGTTCAGAGCCCTCTTAGCCTTTTCCTCCTATCCCTCTGCCCCCACTGGGAGTCGGGATCAAGGTTCCTTTTGGGGCGCAGAAGGTGGGAGTTCTGGCTTCTGTCATGGCTTCTCCACTGGACATGGATGTTGGCAGGTGAATCCACACCCCCAGCCTGTCTCTCTCTTTCCCTAGAGGGGCAGGGCTCTGGGGAGGTGACACCAGAACACATGGGTGAGGTCGTCTGCCCAGAGAAGTCAGGGTGGGATCATGTTCGCGTCTGCAGTTTGGCATCTGGAAGGTGATAGGACATAAGTGAGACAAAATGGTTAATGAACAGGAACCAAAAAATAGGAACAGAGCAGGTGAGATCAGGGGTATTAGGGTGGAAGAAAGCCAGGAAGTCTTATTTTAGACATGTTTCTAGGGGCCACGACTATGGTCATTTTTGCTTGAGTTTACTAGCTGGCATGGAGTTGGATAAAAACATTGGGAAAATGGTGTCAGACCCATTCCCCACCTGCAGGGGTACAGTTCACCAGCAGTGAATTAGGTCTGCAGATGTCTCTCTGTCTCTCTCCCTCTCCATCTTCCCCTCCTGTCTCAGTTTCTCTCTGTACGGTTCAATAAAATGGAAATAATAGCCCCCAGAGCGGTGGATTCGTAGTGCTGGCACGGAGCCCCAGTGGAAACCATGGAGGCAAAGAACCCAGACAACCCCTCTTACAAATTTATGCCATGAAGGGCACCCTCTTTTTAGCAGCCTGAGAGTGTGGTCATGACAGGCAGGAGGTCAATTCTGATGCGGCGCTGTGCCCTTGCCAACTGTATCAGGTGGCGTGTGCAGTAGGTTCATGTGGGCATGACCTTTCAGACCCCTGAGGAGTCTGACTGTAGTCAGCAGAGTCCCCAGAGCGTAAACAAAGGGCCTTTCAGAGCTGAGCAGTGAGAGCACTTGCCACTGCCCTGCTGACCTGCTGCCTGACGGCCACAGGACGCAGACACAGTTCACTGCTCCCGGCGGTGCTGTCCTCACGCTGTCAGAACCTTTCCTTTCACAGGTAAGTGCATTTCATACAGTTCCCGGCCATTCTGCCCCGACCAGTGCCGAGCACACAGCTCCTCCAGCTTTGTTGTCATTCAGCCCGAGTTTGTAGAGTGGTTATACGGTCTTTACAGTCTCTCCTCTCCTCTCCTCTCCTCTCCTCTCCTCTCCTCTCCTCTCCTCTCCTCTCCTCTCCTCTCCTCTCCTCTCTCCTCTCTCCTCTCTCCTCTCTCCTCTCTCCTCTCTCCTCTCTCCTCTCTCCTCTCTCCTCTCTCCTCTCTCCTCTCTCCTCTCTCCTCTCTCCTCTCTCCTCTCTCCTCTCCTCTTCTCTCTCTCCTTTCCTCCTTCCTTCCTTCCTTCCTTCCTTCCTTCCTTCCTTCCTTCCTTCCTTCCTTCCTTCCTTTCTTCTTAACAGAGAAAGGCAAGAAAGAAAGAGAGAGTGAGTGGCAGGTAGGAGAGCACTGCTCAGCCCTGGTATCCGTCCGTGTTGGGGACAGTCCGAAACCTCTCCTACTTCAGGCTTCTGTGCTCTGACATGCATAGATAGCTTCCCAGCCCGACAGTCTTTTTTTTTTTTTTCTTTTTTCTTTTTTTCACTATATTATTTAAAAAGGATTTTTCTTTCTTTTTTAAAATATTATTTATTATTGGATAGAGACAGAAGTTGAGAGAGGAAGGGAAGGTAGAGAGGGAGAGAGACAGACACTTGCAGCCCTGCTTCACCACTCATGATGCTTTCCACCTGCAGGTGGGGACCAGGGGCTTGAACCTGGGTCCTTGGGCATTGTAATGTGTGCTGTCAGCCAGGTGCGCCACTGCCTGGCCCACCCACTATATGATGTTTAATGCTCTGTCTATTGAAGTCTAGGAAAGGGAAGTGACCTCACTGTATGGCTGAGCAGGAAAGCTATCTGCCATCTGCGCCTGTGTGGCATCCCCAGTGCCCCGGGCTGTCACGGTCAGCAGCCCTTCCTGTCTCTGTCATACTGGTGTGATCAGTCCTGGCACAGGGACTAGGTGCCCCATCTGCACATCACTGTTCACTGATACTGACAGATTCTTCAGTAGTCGATGAGCACGTCAGACACTGTGTGTGTGTGTGTGTGTGTGTTCCAGTTCCCATGCGAGTTTCTTGTCACGTTCAGGCCTTGTCTCTGTAAGTGGAGGCAGACTTTCAACTGAACAGTCTTGCATTTTCTGCTTTCCCCCCTCTATTTTCTACAGTCCTTATCTTCTGGGCTTCCGTGTTTTACCTGGAGTCTCTCGTCAAGCAAACTGTGCCGCTCTCTCTGTTGTGATGTTGCTTTGATCAGATTTACAGTTTTATAAATTTTTTTTTTTTTTTCTCTTTTCTCTTTTAGACTTTTGCTGGTTGGTGGGTGTGAGAGAGCTGAAGTGGACATTTCGAAAGCCGCTAGCTGTGGCCTCTCTGCCTGGAGGGTCCTTTCAGGGTCGCCTTACTACAAGCTGGTCACTGACGGTGGAGACAGGGTCCCTGCAGTAAGTGTCGCTGAGAGCCTCTCACTGTTTAGGGGAACCTTTGTGTGAAAATCCAGGGGAATGTCACCGGTCCAAAATGAGAAAGGTGACTATTGACTCAAGGAAAGTTTAAAGAGCAATTTTAATAGTGGCTTAATAATAATGATTGATAAGATTGTGGTATAAGAGGGGTACAATTCCCACCTCCAGGATTCTGTACCCTTTTCCCTCCCCTCTACTGGAAGCTTCCCTAGTCTTTATCCCTCCGGGAGTCTGGACCAAAGGTCTTTATGGGGTGCAGAAGGTGGGAGGTCTGGCTTCTGTGATTGTTTCTCCACTGGACATGGGTGTTGACTGGTAGATCCACACCTCCAGTCTGTTGTTTTTTTCTCTGTCTCCAGGCTTATCGCTGGGGCTCAGTGCCTGCTCTACGAATCCACTGCTCCTGGAGGCTATTCTTTTCCCGTTATTGCCCTTGTTGTTTATCATTGTTGTTGTTATTGCTGTCATTGTTGGATAGGACAGAGAGAACTTGAGAGAGGAGGGGGAGAGAAAGATAGACACCTGCAGACCTGCTTCACCACTTGTGAAGTGACCCCCCTGCAGATGGGGAGCCCTGGGCTCGAACCAGGACCCTTAAGCCATTCCGTGCGCTTTGTGTCATGTGCACTTAACCCACTGTGCTACTGCCCAGCTCCCTCCAGCCTGTCTCTCTCTTTCCCTAGTGGGGCAGGGCTCTGGGGAGGTGAGGTTCCAGGACACGTTGCTGAGGTCGTCTGTCCAGGGAAGTCAGGTTGGTGTCATGATAGCATTTTCACCTTGGTGGCTGAAAAGCATTAAGATACAAAGCAGAAGAAATTGTTTAGTAAATCAGGAACCTAAAGATAATAGAATAGCAGATGAAATTTGGGGTCTTCATGTTGGAAGGAACTTGGAAGTCTATTTTAGGTCTACCCCAATACTAATTTTGGACTGAGCCCAAACTAACATGCAAGTAGGAGAGGGCATTGTCTTGGAAGATGGTGTCAGAGTTGACAGTAGGACTAGCAAGCTGGGTCGGGACAGAGAGAAGCTCCCAAAAGATGGAGACAGTGTGTAAAGACCGTTAACTGTTCACCCGTCCATCTGACCTGAGCCCAGAGGTCTGTTCACATTCAGCACAGGATCCTGTGTGACTTCTGAGTCCCTGCCAGTCTGAGCTCACAGCCCATGGTCACAGTTGGGACACTCTAGGCTGCTCTCATTTCAGGACCCGTCTTGATTCATAAAATTTTTTTTTAAATTTTGTTTTATTGTATTTATTTATTTTCCCTTTTTTTCGTTGCCCTTGTTTTTATTGTTACTGTTATTATTGATGCTGTCGCTGCTGGACAGGACAGAGAGGAATGGAGAGAGAAGGGGAAGACAGAGAGGGGGAGAGAAAGACAAACACCTGCAGACCTGCTTCACTGCCTGTGAAGTGACTCCCCTGCAGGTGGGGAGCCGGGAGCTTGAACCGGGATCCTTACGCAGGTCTTTGCGCTTTGTGCCATATGCGCTTAACCCGCTGCGCTACCTCCCGGCTCCCTTACTTCATGAATGTTTAAGGTCGTTGTCTAGTGCTTACGGTATTGAGATACTGTAAGGTCGTCCCATTTTTAGTAACCACATGTCCAGATAGGAGAAGAGTCAGACCCACGGCGGTTCTATCTCTCCCCCATGCTGATTTTAACACCAGCAGTTGTTCAGCACATTTGCTGTGCCGGCCACTCTGCTGAGCGTCTTTGTGTGTTAGCTCCTCTACGTCGTGGCAGCCCTTTGAAGCACGTGCTGCTCCTGATCCAGTCTCATGAGGGGGACGGTGCAGTCGCTGCAACTTGTCCTGGGGCAGCAGAAGCCAGTGGCGGGATTCATGTACAAGCTCGGGCCAGCATCTTCTCATAAAAGGACTTTTCCACATTAAAAAGAAATCATCTCATTGTTACTATTTTTCAATTTGTCAGGACTGAGACAACATTGAGAGGGAAGGGGAAGATAGAGATGGAGAGACAGAGAGACACCTGCAACCCTGCTTCACCACTGGTGAAGCTTTCCCCCTGCAGGTGGGGACCGGGGGCTCGAACCTGGGACCTGGTGCGCTGTAACATGCGAGCAAATGGTCAGCTGCGCCCCCGCTAGCCCCCTTGTCCCGTTCATTGAACCACTCAGCTATAGCCTAGGCCGTGCTGGCTATTGCGGCGTGAACGAAGGGGCCAGTTGGTGGTGCGCTTGGTGGAACGTACATGTGACAGAGTTTCTGTTGAGCCCCTTCTCAAAACTGTCATCTGAAAGCAGAGGTGTAGATCAGTGCCCGGCAAGGTTCTGCTGTGGTTGGTGTACATGACTTACATCAAAATGAGTCAGACAGGAGCTATTTATACATACTGGGCATATTCTTTGACATCTGCGGTAACGTCCTCATCCGCCTTCTGATCCAGCCAGCGTGTAATTTTAAACAGGGATAGAGAGGGAGGAGGGGGAGAGAAAGGCTGTAAATATAATTGATAAAGGTCTCATCTATATGTGTATTGCTGGCGCTTGCGTGGGTGGCCTTGCAACAACAGAGATAAGCCAACCGGCCTCCCCGTTGCCAATTCAAGAGATTGCGCAAAACAGAAGGGACCAGTCAGGGGAAACTCAGGTATGAACAATCCGATTTATTCAGAAAAAGACAAGGCTTATATAGCATTGTGGGACAAAGAACACTTTTCATGTATGTCAATAATCATGGGTTTCCGAAAGGTCAGTACCCTTACATGGGAGGGCCAAGGAATGATGAGAATTGATAGGGGTAGTGAAAGGTCTGGATGATTAGTTACCATGAGGCAAAAGATGTTAATTAACTAAAGGTATTAAGAAAAACATGGTGATTAAGCCAGCAGAGTGAGATAAAGCAGAGAAGAACAGCAGATTGATGTAAGACGTAGTGATCAAAGAATGAGGAAATAAGGCGTGGGGGCATCTTACTGTAAGGTTATTGACAAGGCAGGGTGATGGACTGTAGTTTGTATGTGATCAAAGATGGTGAACTTATAGTGAACTTTCAAGCAGGCAACCATTTGGTTTGTAGCAGGGGGATGAGTTAAGTGTGAGAGGTTGCAGGCCTCTGTGAAGCCTGGGAGACCGACAAGGAGGAGCTGAGTCAGGAAAGCTTTTCCCTCCAAGCTCTACCCCTGAAAGGGAGAGGCTGACAAGCGGGGTACCTTTTCAGACCTCCATCCCAAGGTTGGGGGAGTCCCCTGTGCTCTACCATGCTCTCACATTGTCCTACCATGTATATGTCTCCACACACGCACACAGACAGACACATAGACATGGCCCGCTATACTGGTGCTTTACTGAATAATGCTTTCAGCTCTTCAGTATCTGTGACATCTGTCAAGATTAGAGATTGAGGGAAAGAATAAACAAAACAAGGAGTGTGGGAGCCGGAGAATGGCACACTTGGCTGAGTACCTGTTGCCGTGCGCAAGGACCCGGCTTGAGACTCTGCTCCCCGCCTGCAGGGGGACACTTGATGAGCAGCGAAGCCTGTCTGCAGGTGTCTGTCTTTCTCTTTCCCTGTTTCTCTCTGTCCAGTCATATAAAAATAGGAAAGAGGAGAAAGGAAGGACTGCTCCTCAGGAGTGGCAGACCAGCAGTGCACGTCCTGCGTCCCAGTGGTGATCCCGGTGGCAGTGACAAAAGTTGTGTGTGACTGTGACGACATTTCTCCAGTGAAGTGAACGGCAGTGAAAACACACATCTTAAACAGAGTGCTGTGGCAAGTTCCTCTCAGGATAGTATAAGCCAGTCCATTGTGACAGTCATCTGGGAAACAGAAAGTGAAGGAATATAGCTAGCTGTCATGAATCCCTTCTTTTCTTTTCTTCTCTTTCCTTTTTTTTTTTTTTTTTTGCCTCCAGGGTTATTGCTGGGGTTTGGTGCCTGCACCATGAATGTTCTGCTCCTGGAGGCTATTTTTCCCATTTTTGTTGCCCTTGTTGTTGGTGTTTTTTTTTTCTTTTTCCGTTATTGTTGTTATAGCTGTTGTTGTTGGAAGGCCAGAGAGAGATGGAGAGAGGAGGGGAAGACAGAGAGGGGGAGAGAAAGACAGACACCTGCAGACCTGTTTCACTGCCTGTGAAGCGACTCCCCTGCAGGTGGGGAGCCGGGGGCTCGAACCGGGATCCTTACACCGGTCCTTGTGCTTGGCACCATGTGCGCTTAACCCGCTGTGCTACCACCCGTCCCCCCGTGAATCCTTTCTTAATGCTTCTTGACCTTTTGCTTTGCTCATTGCTGAAGTGCTGAGCTCCGCTGTGCTATGCCTGGCCCTTGCCTTTCCGGCACGAAGCTTTGATACCGTAACCTCTTAGGAAAGCTATCAGGAGAGGGGATGGGATATAGAGTTCTGGTGGTGGGAATTGTGTGAAGTGGTACCTCTCTTATCCTATGGTTTAGTCAATGTTTCCTTTTTATAAATACAAAAATTAATTTAAAAAAAGGAAAAGAAAAAAAAAGCAAATTGCTTGTGCAGGAGTAAAATAAAGTGGGGAAAATATTGGATTGCAAATGGAACAGTTCTGCCGTCTGACTGACTTCGTGAAATGCCGCAGGTGTGTGTCAATCACGCTAGCAGCTTTTAAACGTGTCTCGCAGCTGAACCAACAGTTGCTCCACCCAGCCTCCTGCCTCCAGTAATCCGCGAGTATTGGATTAGTTCCTCCTGTCAGGCGGCTGCAGCGGCTCTTACCCGATCACCTCGTATTGTTTGTGTAAGGCTGCTGCTCTTTTGGGGCAGATATTGACCAGAAAAGCTGCGGACAGACATTCTCATCTCTCACAAGGCTGCTAGGTTGCAGCATTCAATATGTGCACTGATCAAAGTTCCCGAATTAATGCCAGTGCCATCTAGGTGAGAGCGTTGTATTTACTCATTTATTCAGTATTGAATCAGTGCCCCAGGTCAGGGGAACAGCAAGGTAGGAGTCCTCACGGAACTGATTCTGTTGCAGCAGACAGCTACGTCCTCAGACAAAGGCAGTGGGCCAGGCCGTAGAGCAGGGGCGAGTTCGGTGACGAGGGAAGGAGAGGACCCAGGCTCTGCAGTCGGAGGGCTGAGTTGGGACTGGAGCTCACTACTCCCCACTGTGTACTAAGTCTTTTGCAGGGATCACAGGTGAAGAAATCTGATGAGCTAGTGACCTAGGAGATTGTGTAACGGATCAAGAAAGCCTTGGATTCTCAAGCACAAGGCCCCAAGTTCGATCCCCACCACTGCACGTTCCAGAGTGATGCTCTGGTTTCTTCTCCCCATTAGACAAGCCACAAAGGGAGTTACAGAATTGTTTTTTATTTTCAGATTATAATTTTGTAAAAAGTATAAAAATAAACCTTTTGGGGGGGGTCGGGCGGTGGTGCAGTGAGTTAAGCGCATGTGGCGCAAAGCACAAGGACCGGTGTAAGGATCCCGGTTCGAGTCCCCGGCTCCCCACCTGCAGGGGAGTCGCTTCCCAGGCGGTGAAGCAGGTCTGCAGGTGTCTATCTTTCTCTCCCCTCTCTGTCTTCCCCTCCTCACTCCATTTCTCTCTGTCCTGTCCAACAACGAACAACATCAACAATGGCAATAATAATAACCACAATGAAGCTACAACAACAAGGGCAACAAAAGGGGGGGAAATGGCCTCCAGGAGCAGTGGTGCAGGCACCGAGCCCAGCAATAACCCTGGAGGCAAAATAAATAAATAAATAAACCTTTTTTAAAAAAAAATGTTAATGTTGTGGCTGCCTGCCATTATGGAATATTATTGTGTACAGAAAACAGGCTTTGTGGAATCCTATTTGGAATCAGAGGGACTCCACTCCCCTGAGCAAATAGAAGTTGCAGAAGAGCGCGGAAGATAGAGATGGAGAGACAGAGAGACACCTGCAGCCCTGCTTCACCTCTGGTGAAGCTTTCCCCCTGCAGGTGGGGACCAGGGGCTCGAACCTGGGACCTGGTGCGCTGTAACATGCGAGCAACTGGTCAGCTGCGCCCCCGCCGGCCCCCTTGTCCCATGTTGGTGTGGCCTGTTCACTGAACCACTCAGCTATGGCCTCGCCCTGGCTGCCCGTAGCTTGTGCTCCGGCTCCCACTTTGTTCGGCTCACTGAAGGGCGTTGCTCCCACACTGAATTTTGCTGCCTGTAAGACTGAGTAGCTGGCAGTGAGTGTGCAGTTAGTTCCCATTGTGAAAACTGTATTTATTTATTTATGTATTTATGTATTTATTTTTGGGTGGGGGGAGGCCTAGACCTCCTTGAATCGTACTACCTTCCACTTCCTAAGTTCCTTTTTTTCCATCCTCTCTTGAATGTATCTCAAGGCGAAACTGCCACTGTCAATTTCACTGAAATCACTGCCTTCCGAATACTTGACCAGCCACCAGTCGCGCCGGTGTTTGGAAATGCCGACACGTACACTGGCTTCATCTCCTTCTTGGCGCTTCCTGCATTCCCTGTCCTTTCTTCTCCCTTCTCCAGTGAAAGCATGCATTCTTTACACATTAGTACCCTTTATTTATTTATTGTATTTTTTTTTTTTTTTACCATTTTATTGGAAGGGGGAGAGTGGATCCAAAACATCTGTGCTACTACAGATGAAGCCAGGACCACGTAGTTTAGGGGAGAAGGTAGGCAGACAAGAAATGACCTTACATGCTCATTGTCATTTACAACCCAGCTTCTCACAAAATTCTTACATATCTAAACTTGAGGTTGAACAGACCAGGCGCGGGGGGGGGGGGGGGGGGTCGGGCAATCTCATTTGGAAAGAGCCTAGAGTGAGTTCTGATCTGCATAGAATGTACTAGACTTGTGTACATATTGTAAATTCCTTTGGCTATGGGGATATTTTGTAAGATTTTCTGGTTCTAGGATCTTTTCCTTCCTCCTTCCCTCCCTCCCTCCCTCCCTTCCTTCCTTCCTTCCTTCCTTCCTTCCTTCCTTCCTTCCTTCCTTCCTTCCTCTCTTGCAGACTGAAATCTGTATCTGCAAGACAGCTCGAGGCAGGTGCCTGCTTTGTCATGTGGAGGACCCCACATCACTGGGGGAAATGTTGGTGCTGTGGTGTCTTTCAGACTGTCTCTCTCTCTCTCTCTCTCTCTATCTCTATCTCTCTCTATCTCTCTCTCTCTCTCTCTCTGAAAAAGATGGCCCTGAGTGGTGAAGGCCCAGTGACAATAACAGAATCTCAGGAAGGTCTTTGACAATTACTGATTTTTTTTTAAACCATTTCTTAAACTTCTAGGTTTGGTAGAGTTTTTATTTTCCTTCTAGTGATAACAGGGCTGTACTCAGTGAGAGAACACTTCATGATTTCTTCTTCGATGTTTTTTCTCCTGCAGGTGCCAAAGACGCTGGGATTATTAAAGTTCTTAAGTATCAAGTTATACTCTCACCAGAGGCAAGAACAGGTAATGCGAATTAGCTTGACTTTGTACTTCTCAAGCATTTTCAGTGAAGTATCTTTACACACAAAATTTAATGAACTTTTTGTGTTTTCCAGATCCTTAGGTGTGTTCTTAATTATGTGCTGACTTGATACTTTTGTCCATAAGCATTCACAGAACTGTTCACTGCACACTGATGGATTTTGCTTTATTTTTATTTGTTTTTATCTTCATACAGGAAATTGAGGGGGCTGGGAGCACACACGGTACTCAGTGTAAGGACCCCCACCAGAATTCAGGTTCAAGCCCCTGGCTCCCTACCTGCAAGGGGGATGTTTTACAAGTGGTGAAGCAGGTCTGCAGTCTCTCTCTCTCTCTCTCTCAAATTATATTTATTTACTGGATAAAGACAGCCAGAAATTAAGAGGGAAGGGGTTGATAGAGGGAAAGAGAGGCACTTGCAACACTGCTTCATCACTTGGGGACCGGGGGCTTGGACCCAGGTCCTTATGCACTGCAACATGTGCTCTCAATCGGGTGCATCACCCCCCCCCCCCCGTGTCTATCTTTTCCCTCCCTCTCTCCTCTTTCTCCTCTCAATTTCTCTCTCTCCTATCCAGAAATGGAGAAAATGTCTTCCAGGAGCAGTGGTCCATTGTGTAGGCACTGAGCCCCTGGAGGAAAAAAAGAAAATCAAAAAAGAAATTTAAAGACTGAATTTAGTGCTTTTGGGCATTATACATCTTGATATTTTTGTATTTGATCTTCCTTGTGAATTTTGTATGCTTGTTGACAATATATTTAATTTTTTTTTTAAATTCTTCCTAAAATCTACACTTATCACTACTGTGAAATAAGACACATTTATCCTGGGCTCTGAGTACCACCGTTGTGCTGAACTGTCTCTCAGTCAGCGACCGTGCACAGAGAAGAACAAAGGCTCAGAAGCACGGATATGGGGACACATTGTCTCCAGTCTGATGCTAGTTAAATGACACCTCGAAGCATCCCCAGGACTCATTCTTTTATCCTGCTGCCCATAACGAGGCTCTGAGCACTTGCAGGCTCCTGTCTTTTCCTCGTTCCCTCAGTCAGCCAGCAGCACTATGAGTACCGTGCAGTATCACAGCTGAGAGCAAGCGGACAGAGGACGTGGACTTGGCCTCCCCAGAGAGCACGTCGTCTGGTGAGGCGGGGGGAGAGAGAAGTGGCCATAACCGTGAACCTTCCAATAAAAAAAAGTAGGAAACAAAGGAATGATACATTATATGATATTCTATGCTTCAAACAAACAGACAAGCCAACAAGTGTCTAAAGCTGCAGCAGTATCCATGCTGCAGCCCCTGCGGTGTCAGGAGGCCTTGCTCTGGGGGCGCAGGACAGGCAGCACTGAGCTGTAGAGGCGTCGCTCGGGACTCTGGGTGATCGCTGGACTCCACCGTCCAGGGCCGGCACGCTCACGGGCCTCGACAGCCTGAGTGAGAGCTGCGGGAAAGCTTGTCCTACTGGAGTCTGAGGCTCAGAAACTCCGGATGTTTCTGTTACTTTTTTTTCCTTTAAATATTTTATTTATTTCCTTTTTGTTGCCCTTGTTTTTTTTATTGTTGTAGTTATTGTTGTTATTGATGTTGTCATTGTTGGATAGGACAGAGAGAAATGGAGAGAGGAGGGGAAGACAGAGAGGGAGAGAAAGACAGACACCTGCAGACCTGCTTCACCGCCTGTGAAGCGACTCCCCTGCACGTGGGGAGCTGGGGTTAGAACCGGGATATCTATTACTTGAACCAAATAGAGTGAGAATCCATTCTGTGGGAGAATGATTTGGCAGCTGGTCGCTAAGACTCCTTTGCACCCCGTCATGCATGTATCAGCTGTATTTACTGCCATGCATGTGTCAGTTGTTGTTGATTCGTTTATTGCTGACTTTTTAAAATGCAGACAGTGGATGTTTCCACTTTGTCATCCATCCAGGGGCCTCCAGGTCGTGTGTTACTGTTACCCTCGCTGCTGTTCATTCTTCCGTGTGGAGCAACTCTCTTTTCCTCTTTTCTTTCTTTTTAAAAAATATTTATTTATTTATTCATTCCCTTTTGTTGCCCTTGTTGCTTTATTGTTGTAGTTATAATTGTTTTTGTTAATGTCGTCATTGTTTGGATAGGACAGAGCGAAATGGAGAGAGGAGGGGAAGACAGAGGGGGAGAGAAAGACAGACACCTGCAGACCTGCTTCACCGCCTGGGAAGCGACTCCCCTGCAGGTGGGGAGCCGGGGGCTCAAACTGGGATCCTTCCACGGTCCTTGTGCTTTGTGCCACATGCGCTTAACCTGCTGCGCCACCGCCTGACTACCTTTTCTTTCTTTTTAAAAATATTTTATTTATTATTGGGTAGAACAGAGAAAACTTGAGAGGAGAGGGGGAGATAGAGAGGGAAACAGAAAGACATCTTCAGCCCTGTTTCCTGTCTGGGAAGTTTTGTCCCTGCAGGCAGGGACCAGGGGCTTGAACCCTGGTCCTTGTGCACTGTGATGTGAGCGTTTAACCAGGTACGCCAGCGCCTCACCCTTTTTAAATTTCTATCGGCCTCCAGGGTTATTGCTGGGGCTCCATGCTGGCACAATGAATCCACTGCTCCTGGAGGCCATTTTTTTCCATTTTATTGGATAGGACAGAGAGAAATTGAGAGAGGAGGGGAGAGAGAGAGGGAGAGAGACAGAGAGATACCTGCAGACTTACCTCACAGCTTCTAAAGCCTCCCCCCTGCAGGGGGCTTGAACCTGGATCCTTGCACGAGTCCTTGCGCTTCATGGTACGTGCTCTGCCTGACCCCTGCTCGTCTCTGTGCTAATGAGTGCTCTGTGACTGAGCAGAAGGAAGGAGGAGAAGAAAGCAACTTCTTATTTATTTATTAAAAAAAGGAGACATTAACAAAACCGTAGGATAGGAGGGGTACAACTCCACACAGTTCCCACCACCAGAACTCCGTATCCCATCCCCTTCTCTGATAGCTTCCCTATTCTTTATCCCTCTGGGAGTGTGGACCCAGGGTTGTTGTGGGTTGCAGAAGGTGGAAAGTCTGGCTTCTGTAATTGCTTCCCCGCTGAGCATGGATGTTGACTGGTCAATCCATACCCCAGCCTGCCTCTCTTTCCCTAGGGGGGCAGGGATCTGGGGAAGCAGTGCTCCAGGACACATTGGTGGGGTTGTCTGTCCAGGGAAGTCTGGTTGGCATCATGGTAGCATCTGGAACCTGGTGGCTGAAAAGAGAGTTAACATACAAAGTCAAACAAATTGTTGAACAATCATAGACCTGAAGGCTGGAATAGTGCAGATGAAGTGTTGGGGGGTACTCACTGCAGACTCTTGTGTACTTTTGCTTTCAGGTATATATTTTGCCCTAGTTTATGGATACGTGTGAACATATGCTCTATCTCAGGGGACCTGGTCTATATATAGGTTTGGAGACTTTGTTAGGAAGTGAACCTCCTGGAATGGAATTAGAGAATACTAATTAGAGAAAGGAAAGGTCTCACCCGAGTAATGAAGCTGAAGGGTAGTCATTCCACACCTGAAGTCTCTGGACACAGTCTGAAGTGAAGCATGCTGGGGTGGCACTCGTTGTGTTGATTAGGTTGCGATTGGAGGATGCAATGTTATGATACGAATTGAGAGAAGAGAAAGCAACTTCTGAAGAGTCTTCTCTTCGTGACGTACGTCAGGCCGGTTGCCTTAACTATTTTTTAAGTAACTATTTTCAGGAACTAAACTATTTGATTTACTATTTATTTGTTATTTATTGGGTAGAAACAGAGAAATTGAGAGGGCTGGGGGAGCCAGAGAGCCGCCGACAACCCTGTTCTAGCACTCTTGAAGCTTTCCCCGTGCAGCCGGGACCAGGGGCCTGAGCCAGCTCCTTGCCCGTGCTAATGTGTGCGCGCGGCTGGGAGCCGCTGCCTGGCCCCTAACGACGAGGACTTTCTGAAAGACTTTATGAAATCAGTACTCTGAAACTAATGCCTTCAAATAAATATTTGAATCTTATGTTTATATATTCAGTGGGCCTTAGGTCAGAGGTAATTATGGGGCATTGATTTCTTTTGCCTCCAGGATTACTGCTGGGCTAGGTGCCAGCACTGTGAATCCACTGCTCCTGGACGCCGTTTAAAAACATTTTTTTTTTGGGAGTCAGGAGGTGGCGCAGCAGGTTAAGCACAGGTGACGCAAAGGGCAAGGACTGGCATAAGGATCCCGGTTCGAGCCCCCGGCTCCCCACATGCAGGGGAGTCGCTTCACAGGTGGTAAAGCAGGTCTGCAGGTGTCTGTCTTTCTCTCTGCCTCCCTGTCTTCCCCTCCTCTCTCCATTTCTCTCTGTCCTATCCAACAACGACGACATCAGTAACAACAACTACAACAATAAAAACAAAAAGGGCAACAAAGGGGAATAAATAAATATTTTGAAAATATACAGTTTTTTTTATTGTGTGGTCCAGAGAGAACTTGAGCAGAGAGGGGGAGACAGAGAAGGAGAGAGAAAGACACCTGCACACCTGCTTCACCGCTTGTGAAGTGATCCCCTGCCGGTGGGGAGCCGGGGGGTCGAACCAGGATCCTTATGCTGGTCTTTGCGCTTTGTACTATGTGTGCTTAACCCTGTGTGCCACCGCTCAGCCCCGAGGCATTCATTTTTAGTGTTATAATTTTTAATGTTAAAAAGTCTTTTGGAAACTATTAAGTAATTGAACTGGGAAGATAGCATAATGGTTATGCAAGACTCTCATCCTGAGGTTCCAGGGTCCCAGGTTCAGTCCCTAGCTGAGTAGTGCTCTGGTATATCTCTCTCTATGTATCTTTACTCTGTCTCTGTCTCCCTCTCATTAAAATAAAGAAAATATATGTAAAAGAAATTATCCAGTAATTCCTTCTCATTACGAATAGTCTCTAGTTTCCAAATATCTTCACATTCTCACAAGAACCTTGTGCTACTAGGCATTTCTTCCTCACATAATTTTGCAGTTTTTCTTTTTCTCTCTCTCTTCCTCTCTTTTAACTCAGGTTGTTAACTTGGCTTTTAAAAACAACTTTATTTGGAAATTGATCTGGGCCATTTATTTTTTTGGCCGGATGTCTGAGCTGCAGACTATTCACGGAGCTCCTTGAGGGAAGAGGATCCTGCTTATTTTGTTCACTGCCGCCTCTTCAGAGTGGGAAACGGTGCCTGGCATAAGTATATAATATTGAATTTGTAATACTCAATAAATAATTCTTGATTGTTAGAAGAACATTCATTCCCTGTGAGCTCACCTTTTATTGAGCTTACTTTATTTTCTCCTTGAATGTTGTGGTTGGTCAAAATACTTAGAACGAATGCACCGGGGTTCAGCCCTTTCATATTAATACATTTTATACTTCGGAAAGGCCGAGTGAAATAGGAAATAGGAAATCACTCATTTAAATTTGGTTTCTACAGACAGTAGGTGATTGGCGAAATGGTGTCCACGTAAACTAACCTCAGTACAAAGATCTGACATTTAACATTAAAAAGCAATAAACAAGTGCTTGGTAGGCCAGATTGATTGCAGTACCTGAGAGAAGGCACAATTCCTACCTTAAACAAGAGTCTCCAATGACTGCTTTTCATTCAGAAAAGACCAAGTGGACATTTGGGCTGGTGGTTTAGTATAAATGTGAAGTAGAGATGGAAGTTGAAATCTTGTCATCGTTTTAAATTTCTATAGCATTTTGTTCATATCATCCTGCTACAGGAAGACTAAGGGAAGTAGGAGGAATATCTCTGGAGAACTTTTGGGCAGAGACTTGAGATGGGGTGGTAAATAGATTAAGAGGACCATCTCCAAATTGCTGGTTCAACCTCACAGGTGTGTGTGTGTGTTGTAAATATCTCCTCCCAGTGCCATAGGCTCACCTTAATTCTGTTGATGGTTTCCTTTGCTATGCAGAGGGTTTTAGTTTTTATTTTTTTAAATTTTTATTTTCTATTAGTGATTTAATAGTGATTAACAAGACTGTAAGCTAATAGGGGCACAGCTCCCAGCACCAGTGTTCCAAGACCCATCTCCTCCATGGGAAGCTTCCCCCCTTTTTTTTCTTTATTAATAAAACGGAAATATTGACAAGACTGTAGGATAAGAATGGTACATTTCCACACAATTCCCACCCCCAGAGCTACTTATCCAATCCCCCTCCCTTGATAGCTTCCCTATTTTTTATCCCTCTGGTAATATGGACCCAGGATCATTGTGGAGTGGAAGGTCTGGCTTCAGTAATTGCTTCTCCACTGAACATGGGTGTTGGCAGGTTAACCTAGACTCCCACCCTGTTTCTCTCTTTCCCTAGTGGAGCAGGGATCTGGGGATGCGGGGCTCCAAGATACACTGGTGGGGTTGTCTGCCCAAGGAAGTCGGGTTGGCATCATGGTAGCATCTGGTACCTGCTGGCTGAAGAAGAGTTAAGATAGAAAGCAGAAAAAAGGGAGTCGGGCTGCAGCGCAGCGGGTTAAGCGCAGGTGGCGCAAAGCACAAGGACCGGCATAAGGATCCCGGTTCGAACCCCGGCTCCCCACCTGCAGGGGAGTCGCTTCACAGGCGGTGAAGCAGGTCTGCAGGTGTCTGTCTTTCTCTCCCCCTCTCTGTCTTCCCCTCCTCTCTCCATTTCTCTCTGTCCTATCCAACAATGACAACAACAATAATAACTACAACAATAAAACAACAAGGGCAACAAAAGGGAATAAATAAATAAAATAAATATTAAAAAAAAAGAAAGCAGAAAAAATTGTTGACTAATCATGAACCTAAAGGCTGGAATATGCAGATGAAGATTGGGGTCTCCATTTTGGAAATTTTTGGAATTAGTGCAGCCTGGCATGTTCCTAGCCGTGACCAGGCAATGTGAGCTCAGACCTACAGGGATGCTCAGAGGTCACACAGGCTCCTGTGCTGAATATGGGTCCCAGATCAGACTGGTGGGGTCTAGAGTCAACAATATTTATATACCGTCCCCGTATTTGGGAGCTACTCTCTTCCCTGATCCAACTTTCTAGTCCTTTTTTGACCTACAACACCATCTCCCCAGACAATAACCTGGGTCCACCTGCATGTTAGATGTCAGGCGAGGCAAAAACAGCAAAGTCATGGACCCTCTAGAATATACCTAAATCAGACCTACTAGATTTTTCCAGACTGGAGACCCCAAGCTTCCCAATTTTTATCCCTCTGTGAACATGGACTCAGGCTCATTATGGGGTGTTGAGGGTGGGAGTTGTGGCTTCTGTCATTGCCTCTCCGCTGGACATGGGTGTTGGCAGGTGGATCCACACCCCCAGCCTGTCTCTCTCTTTCCCTCGTGGGGCAGGGCTCTGGGGAGGTGGGACTCGAGGACACATGGGTGAGGGCGTCTGCCCAGTGATGGCAGGATGGCCTCATGGTAGCGGCTGCGACTTGGTGGCTGGTTGTTGGATTTGGAGGGTTGACATCTCGGGCTTGGCGTCTCTGGGTACAGTCCGCGGTAAAACATGCTTGCTGGTTTTAGTTTTATGGAGTCTCACTTCTTTATTTTTCATTCCTCAATCTTTATTTTTGGTATCAAATCCAGTCATTGCTTGCATCCATATTACAGAGCTCTCCTCCCGCTACCTTCGAGGATTCATGGTTTCAGGTCTAAGGTTTCCCTTTTTCAGCCAGGTTTAAGAGGTAGCTCAATGGTAGTCGGGCAGTAGCGCAGCAGGTTAAACGCACGTGGTGCAAAGCGCAAGGACTGGTGAAGGATCCTGGTTCGAGCCCCCGGCTCCCTACCTTCAGGGGAGTCTCTTCATAGGCAGTGAAGCAGGTCTGCAGGTGTCTTTCTCTCCCCGTCTTCCCCTCCTCTCTCCATTTCTCTCTGTCCTATCCAACGACAACATCAACAGCAATAATAATAACTACAACAATAAAACAACAAGGGCAACAAAAAGGAAATAAATAAATATTTTAAAAAAAAGAGGTAGCTCAGTGTGTCACGTGCCAGCCTCCTATGCCTGAGTCCTCAGACGTCCCAGGTTCCATGCTCGGTACCACTGTTAGAGTGCAGTGGTACTCTGGTGTCTCTGTCTCTCTCTCTTGCACAAAATGAATAAATAAATAAATAAATAAATAAATAAATAAAATAAAGTAAATAAAAATCTTTTAAAGATTTTTAGTTGAGAAAGATAGTGCAACAGTCTCTCCCCAAGACTTTCATGGTTGAGACTTGAGGCCTCAGTTTAATCCCTGACACCAACGTAAGCCGAGCTGAGCCGTCCTTTGGTATAGTCCAACCCCCTCCCAGTAAACCCCACTCCTGCCAAAAAAAAAAAAAAAAGCCAAAAGAATGAAAGAAGAACCAAGTGTTTATCCGTTTAGCCTGTGTTTTTGTTTGTGGCGTGAGTTCATCAGGAACACCCTCTAGCTATGTTCTGGGCTCATCTGGGCTTTCTCATCAGCCTTCCTTTAAGCAACTTTTTATTGTTACTTATTTATTTATTATTGGATGGAGACAGAATGAACTTGAGAGGGGCAGGGAAGATAGAGGGAGAGAGACAGAAAGACACCTGCAGCCCTGCTTCTCCACTCCTGAAGCTTTCCCCCTGCAGGTGGGCACCAGGGGCTTGAACCCGGGTCCTTGCGTGCTGTAATGTGTGAGCTTAACCAGGTGCGCCACTGCCTGGTCCCTCTTTGAGCGACTCCTTTCCTAACATTGCATTCTCGGCTTCTTTGTTCTGGTTTAATTGGCCTGTGTGCCTGTGTTTCTGGATCCTCTGTTCTGCTCAGTGACCTCTGTGTCTGTTTTATTATAAGACCATAGTGTTGGGATATTTTCTTTCCAAACATAGTGGACATCTGGAAGTGGGATGCCTCTAACTTTGTCTTTCTAAAATATAATTCATTAACAAACATTTTAAATTTATTTTATAGAAACAGACTAGAATTGAAAGAGAGGGGGGAAGGAGGGAAGAAGGGAGGGAGGGAGGGAGAGAGAGAGAGATGCACTGGTGAAGCTTTCTCCTTGCAAGTGGGGACCAGGAGCTCGAACCTGGGACCTCAGACATGTTAACGTGTGCATTCTACCAGGTGTGCCACCACGGAGAACCAAATATGAGGCCTTTTTGTTTGTTTTTCATCTGTCTGTGTGTGCCAACCTGTGCTTGACAAAGGGCCTCGGTCCTGTGGAGTGCCACTCTGCACGCGGAGCCGGCCCTGGCCCTGCCTTTATGCTTGCTCTCTTTGGTGGCACTGTGCTTAGTTTAGATTCTTTTTTGTTCCTGTTTCTGTGTACAATGCCATTGGGATTTTGACAGGGTTTGCATTGAATTTGTAGATGGCTTTGTATACTTTCTTCCGAGATCAGACGAGATCGGGCATGTTCAGGGTGATATGGATGTAGATGGCTTCCTTCCTTCCTTCCTTCCTTCCTTCCTTCCTTCCTTCCTTCCTTCCTTCCTTCCTTCCTTCCTTCCTTCCTTCCTTCCTTCCTCCCTAACTAGAGCACTGCTCAGCTGTGGCTTACGGTGGTGCAGGGGAATGGACTGGGGACTTTGGAGCCTCAGGCATGACAGTCCCTTTCCATAATGCTATCTACCCATTATCTATTATGCTATCTACCCATTGCCCAGGTGGCTTTGTATACCGTGGACATCTTAGCGTGTTTAATTCTGTCCATCCAAGACCACAGAATACCTTCTCACTGATTGACATCTTCTTTCATTAATGTTCTGTAATCTGCAGTGTGTACAAGCATCTGCATGCATGAATGAAGCACCGCGTCCCGTTTAGTGAGATTGGTTCTTAAAAACTTTGTGGTGTTATTACGAAGGAGATTGTTTTCTTAATTTCACTTACCAGTAGTTCTCTGTTAGTATACAGAGGCAAAGCTAATTTTAGTGTATTGATTTTGAACTCTGAAGCCTGAGGCTCTACTGAATTTATTTATTCTAACAGTTCTTTTGTGGAATCTTTCTCTCTCTCTCTACACACACACACACTCACACACTCACACACACACTCATACACACTCACACTCACACACTCACTCACACACACACACTCACACACACACACTCACACACACTCACACACACACACACACACACACACTCATACACACTCACACTCACACACTCACTCACACACACTCACACACACACACTCACACACATACAGTTGTGTGTCCTTTCCCATCCAACAGGAATTCACACTTCCGAGAGCTACAGACTCTGTTCACAGAATTTCGCCAGGATGTCCTAACTGTGGCTTGTTTTACGGTTACTATGGAAATATTAAATTACTCTGTGGCCCATAGAAATAATCTGTGTGCTATAGACACCCAGAGATTCTTCTAGAAAGAAAAAAAAGAAAAACAGCGCACAGGATCTTCGTGTGTTCGGCTGTCACCTCTGCCCAGGCCTGGCTGGGTCCGGTAGGCACACTCAGCGTGGTTTCTGCTGTCTAGCCAGCAGGTGGCTCTGTGGCTGTGTTGCTGTATGTCATGAGGGAGAGGGGGAGATTCAACAGCAAATTACCAGGCCAGTGTGGTGCCTGTTTGACAGGATTGGGCCTTCCTGCCATGTCTCAGCATGTGCTCTGATTTCCGTTCAATTCCCGGATGCACCCGAGGCCCCAGGTTAAACACACAGGACTCACCTGCCTTCCTGCCGCCAAGTCTGTACTTCATCGCTCGGCTACCAAGAGCAGGGCTGCCGGCATCTGAGGCTTCTTGTGTCCTGACAGTCTCTCCCTCACCTCTTTGTTTTTAAAATTTATTTATTGATTCAATCATGATCGACAAAACTATAGGATAAGTGGGGAACAGTTCCACACAGTTCCCACGACCAGAGTTCTGTGTCCCATCCCCTTCATCGGAAGCTTCCCTCTTTACCCCTCTGGGAGTCTGGACCCAGGTTCATTATGGGGAGCAGAAGGCAGGAGTTCTGGCTTCTGTCATTGCTTTTCTGCTGGACGTGGGTATTGGCAGGTGGACCCACACCTCCGGCCTGTTTATATCTTTCCCAAGTGGGGCAGAAAACCTCACACTGGTGAGGTTTTCTGCCCAGGGAAGGCATGGTAGCATCTATAACTTAGTGGCTGAGAAAGCATTAAGATAGAAAGCAGAACAAATTGCTAAATGATCAGGAACCTAGAGGCAAGAATATAGCAGATGAGATTTGGGGTCTCCATTTTGGAAAAGGTCGGTAGGTCTATTTTAGGTCTATTCCAAGGAGCCCATGACTTTACTAATTTTTGCTGGGGCCTGACAGCTAACATGCAGTTTGGTTGACAGTATTTTTTGGGGAAATGGTGTCAGAGTTAGAAATAGGACTAGAAATGTTTAGAGAAATATGGTTCTGGACTGCCCCCGGGTCCATTTTATTCTTTGTGGGCACACCCCTTCAGGCCCTCTCTTAGCGGATGTGCATTTGAATGGGAAGTGGGTGGCTTTCCTTGTTGTGGAAACAGGGCTATGTGGTTTGTGTTTTTCTAGCAACAGACAATTAATTTGAACAAGTAGGACTAGAAAGAAGACTCTCTTGTTTTCTTTTCGGCCATCCATGTAAGACTGTTACGAAGTTTTTCTGTTCTGTAACAGTTAATATCTTTATACTCTATGGTGGAAAGGCGGAATTGATTTTCCTTGGGAATCCAGTGTTCAGGGGTACTTTGGGGGTAGTATGACACTTGGCGCTCGTACACAGCCTCCCTGCAAGGACTCGTCTTTCCTGAGCACCCACGTCTTCAAGCTTGTCCAGTCGGATTCCCTGTGCCACCTACCCCTGACCCTCTAGCAGCCGAAGTCGATTTTTGTAAGATTTTGATGGTGTTTTTCTTGTTCACGTGCTTGGTTTTTATTCTACAGAGGAGTCAGACTCCCCGGCAACTGCCTCTCAGCTTCTGACTCCTAGAGGTTAGATTCCTTAAGCTGGATATTCTCCCAGCAAACCTGAAAGATGTTCTTCATGGTGTTCCTGAAAGAAAGAAACAGATCCCCCCCCCCCCACACACACACACACACACCTGCCGTCAGAAAAGTCATGACGTATGTTTCCATTTTTCTCTGCGAAACGGCGCCGGGACTTTTCTGACAACCCAGCGGTTACCCGCTTCTCTCGCTCTCGGCTCCTCTTTCCATCTCTCTTCCTTCTTCCTTTTCTTCTCTTCCACAGTAAGAGGCTGCAGCTCATCTCGGATGCATGGCACGTTGCAGAGCTTGTCGGTATTGACTCCTTTGATGAGCTGTGTGACACCGAGCGGTTTCCTCACCCTGTCTGCCTGTCTGAGGGCTTTTTGTTTTAATTTTATTTATTTAATCATGAAGATAGAAGGAGAAAGAACCAGACATCATTCTGGTACATGTGCTGTGGGGGATTGAACTCAGGACCTCATGCTTGCGAGTCTAATGCTCTCTTGCCTTGGCCACCTCCCAGACCTGAGTTTGAGGTTTTGCAAAGTCAAGTGTCTGAGTTGATTAAAAAGCAGAAGAACTCGCGGGAGACGAGACAAGAATTCTGCTTCCGTCTGCTGGCATCCCTTTCTCCAGTCGTGAGTCTGCAGGACCCTCCCTGGCCGACGCCGTCTGTCCTCCTCCAGCAGCTCTAAGTAATGTGCTTCCTTCCGTCCTGCACTTTCCTTACTCATCGGTAAAGAGAATTAATGCACTCTCATCACTGCCTAGGACGGAATCTTCAAGATGAGCCTTTCTCCAGACGGAAGCCTCCTTGCGACCATCCACTTTTCCGGCAAACTCAGCATCTGGGCCGTCCCGTCCCTGAAGCTGCAAGGGGAGTGGGCCCAAAGCGAGCAGGTGAGTCTTCTCGTTGCCACTGTCCTGAGGCTGGTTCCTGCTTACGGGTGAGGATGCACAGCCCCGGTTTCGTTTTGCTCTTTCTTTGTGGCGTGAAGCTGGTGTTTATTCTAACCTTCTAAAGCTCTGTTTCCATTATATTGCCAGAATACTAGGGCACATTAATCTAGAGTATCAGACTCTATTTTTAAATTGTGTCTTCATCTTCAGCTTGTAATGGAATGCAACTTTGTAAAGTGAGCGCAAGCCAAGCCACCCTTTCTCCTCATTCTAACGGAAGAAAGACGCCAATTTTTCAGCTGAAGGCAACTAGTAGGGTTCAGGATTTGGAGAATCACTATCCTGTGAGGGTTAGAATTCTTCCCCAGATTTGCAGTGCTTATGATAGCGGGCGGGGTCAGGCGGTGGCACATCTCAGGACCCAGGTTCAAGTCCCTGGTCCCTACCTGCAGGGGGAAAGCTTCATGAGTGGTGAAGCAGGGCTGCAGGTGTCTCTCTGTCCCTCTCCCTCCCTATCTCTCTCTCCCCTCTCCATTTCTCTCTGTCTCTACCCAATAATAAATCAAAAAAAACATTTAAAAATGATACTGGGCTTGCTTTTAAAGAATACATTGTGAAAATGTGGAAAAAAATAGGATGATTCATTTTTTTTTTAAAGTGTCTTAAAATGGCAATAAGAATTAACAGACTTAGTTACCAATAGGGTGTTAATGTCTTATAGTGTGAAATGACAGTGGAAAGTCTGTTGAAGTCTGTGCTTTGTATTATGGTAGAGAGGAGAGGTAAAGACATCTCTCCCAATCTAGATGCAGCTTGTCTCAGGGCACGCGCACACTTCTGACGACCTTTTATCTTCCTGTCCGCTGTCCCTTAGGGGCACCCTGTGATCCTGCCATTTGCCTTTACTTTTTCTACCCCCACGCCCCTGCTCAGAAATCATTTTCTTTTCTTTTCTTGTCTTTTCTTTCTCCCTTCCTTCCTGTCTTTCTTTCTTTCTTTCTTTCTTTCTCTCTTTCTTTTTTTTAGTTTTCATTTCTTAATTTCTTTATTGGGGGAATCAATGGCTTATAGTCAATGGTAAAATACAGTAGTTAGTACATGCGTAACATTTCCACATAACAATTCGACCCCCACTACGTCCTCCTCTGTCACGTGTTCCATGACCTGAACCCCTCCCTCAGTCCCCCACCCTCACCCCGGAGTCTTTTCATTTTTTCATCCTTTCATTTGTTTGGGGGGTTGGGTCATGGTTTACAGGACAGTCGTTGACATGTGGGTGTAATCTCTCATCTCCCCACGATGGGTGTCTGCAAAACACTCTCAGCCCCACCATTTTTAATAGCTGAGTAGTATTCCAGTGTGTATATAGATCACAGCTTGCTCAGCCACTCATCTGTTGTTGGACACCTCGGTTGCTCCCAGGTTTTGGCGATTACAAACTGTGCTGCTAAGAACATAGAAGAACACATATCTTTTTGGATGGATGTGTTGGGTTCCTTAGGACATATCCCCAGGACAGGAATTGCAGGATCATAGGGCAGGTCCATTTCTAGCCTTCTAAGAGTTCTCCAGACTCCTCTCCACAGACGTTGGACCAACTGACATTCCCACCAGCAGCGTAGGACCTCCTCCCATTTTTTGATGTTTTTTTTTTTTTCCCCTGAGTTTAGTGAATTCTTTCTATATTTTGCTTATTAGCCCATTATCTGATATATGCTCTCCCCCTTTCCAGAGCAGTGCTTAACAGTTTCCAGTGCTGTACAAAAACTCTTCAGTTTGGGAGTCGGGCTGTAGCGCAGCGGGTTAAGCGCAGGTGGCGCAAAGCACAAGGACCGGCATAAGGATCCCGGTTCGAACCCCGGCTCCCCACCTGCAGGGGAGTCGCTTCACAGGTGGTGAAGCAGGTCTGCAGGTGTCTATCTTTCTCTCCTCCTCTCTGTCTTCCCCTCCTCTCTCCATTTCTCTCTGTCCTATCCAACAACGACAACAACAATAATAACTACAACAATAAAACAACAAGGGCAACAAAAGGGAATAAATAAATAAAATAAATATTAAAAAAAAAAAACCTCTTCAGTTTGATATAGTCTCATTGGTTTACTTCTGGTTTTTCCTTTTCTTTGCCATCGGACATAAGACTCTGAAGATGTTTCTGAAGCATGGGCTGTCAAGTGTTCTGTCATTGTTTTCTTCTGTGTATTTAGTGAGTTTCTGGTCCTGTGTCTGTGTCTTTGAGCCATTTGGGATTGAACGTGCACGGTGACTTGTGGTGGTCCCTGTTTCATTCCTTTGCACACTTCAGCCCAGTCTTCCCAGCACCATTTGTTAAGGCAACTCTCCTGTTCATGTTCTGTGTCCACTTGTCAAACATCAGTGGATCCTTGGTATCGAGGTTTATTTTTTGGCTTTCCTTTCTACCCCGCTGCTTTGTCTCTGTTTTTGTCCCAGTATCAGGCAGTTTTGCTTACAGTAAGTCCGTAGTAAAATCTGAGATCCAGAAGTGCGGTGTCGACCCTTTCATGGGATCTGCTCTAGTCTCTGCACTGAAAAACCACTAAATCACAGAGGTCGTAGGGCTTATACTCAGTGAAGCACGACTCCAGAAGATGACCCTGTTTCAGTTGAGACAGAAGGGAACCAACCGGAGGTGACTTTGCTTAACAGTGGAAGGAGTTGGAAGACAAGTACCAGATGGTATCACTCCTGTGTGGAACAGAGAGATTGGAAACATAGGAACTTGCTGTCAAAACCAAAAAAAAAAAAAAAAAAAAAAACCCAAAGAAAGCAAAAGAAAAGGTCGCCAAAGTGTCGGTGTGACTGTGGGAACTCTGGCGGTTATTGTTGAAAGGGCTGGGGGTAGGGGGCAGAGCCTTGGTACTGCGCACTGTGTAGTCACACCCTATAGTCTTATAATGCTGTACAAGGAGCTGTTATATCAGTAACAGCAACACGGAGAATGATGTTGGGCTACTTGGCAGCACAAGGACCAAGCGCCAGGACCCAGGTTCGAGACCCCCCACCCCACCTTCAGCAGGGAAGCTTCAGGAGTAGTGGAATAGTGCTGTAGGTATCTCTTTTTTTCTCTCTAATTTTTTGCTGTCTCCATAAGAACAAAATAGCGCTATTTAAAAGAACAGATTTTTGTTTCCTTTTTTCTTTTTTCCTTTCTTCCTTCCTTCCTTCCTTCCTTCCTTCCTTCCTTCCTTCCTTCCTTCCTTCCTTCCTTCCTCCAGCGTTATTGCTGGGGCTCAGTGCCTGTACCACAAATCCACTGCTCCTGGAAGCTATTTTTTTTTCCCCTTTTGTTGCCCTTGTTGTTTTATTGTTGTTTGTGGTTATTACAGTCTTTGTTGTTGGATAGGACAGAATGAAATGGAGAGAGGAGGGAGAGACAGAGAGGGGGAGAGAAAGATAAACACCTGCAGACCTGCTTCACCGCTTGTGAAGCAACCCCCCTGCAGGTGGGGAGCCGGGGGCTCGAACCGAGATCCTTATGCTGGTCCCTGTGCTTTGCACCGTGTGCGCTTAACTCCCTGCTCTACCGCCTGGCCCCCTCTCTCTTTCTTTTTGACAGCTTGAACTCTTGAGCTAGCTGGTATGTAGCAGTGACAGAACAAGTCACTGAGAGAGTTCCTCAGGGTTAAACCCTGGTCTTTATAATAGATGATTGAGAGAATTTTGATGTTGATGGACATGAGGTGAGGGTGGTACATTAGTCTTAAAAAGCATATTTGATGGGAGTTGGGCAGTGGCACAGCAGGTTAAGCGCAGGTAGCACAAAGCACAAGGACCCGTGCATGGATCCCGGTTCCAGCCCCTGGCTCCCCACCTGCAGGGGAGTCGCTTCACAGGCGGTGCAGCAGGTCTGCTGGTGTCTGTCTTTCTCTCCCCCTCTCTTGTCTTCCCCTCCTCTCTCCATATCTCTATGTCCTATCCAACAACAACAACATCAATAACAACAATAATAACTACAACAGTAAAACAACAAGAGCCAGAAAAGGGAATAAATAAATAAATAAATATTTAAAGAAAAAAAAAAAGCAGATTTGGTAAGACATAGTTGCTTGAGTCTTTCCCCTATATCCTGGGGATTAGTCCCATTGAGTCTTTTCGATGAGGGCTTTAAGAAACAGTGGAGTCATTAATATGTAGTGCACAGAGCAGAGCTGTGAACAGTAGACCATCCACTCTGTCCACATTATAACTGTGAAATAATCAATTTCAACTGTCTGTGAAATCTCTGTCCAGAGCTCAGGTAGGAAATGTGGCAAGCGACACTCCTTGGCTTCAAGACATTCACAGTCTCTAGTAGAAATATAGACAACCTCGGGAGGCAGCAGGTCACTCTGAGGAGGAGGAGACCTCAGGGGGGAGGCTGCTTGCTTAGTGGCTGGGACCAGGGAGAAGGAGGGCTGGGGCACAGCGTGGTGTGGCAAGTCCCCAGCGTGCACAGAGAAGCCCTCAGCTGTTTCGTTGGCTTGCACGCTCAGGGAAGTAGGGCAGGGACATGGGTAGGGGAAGTCACGTTGCACCACTGGTGTTAGAATGAAAATTCCGTTTGGATTCCGGTTCTCGAACTTCCTAGACTTAGTTGCTTCTCAGAGTAAGTTCTGATGTGATGGTGCCCACTTTTATCCGGACATGTTGGTTACCATATGTGAGACGAACGGTGAACGCGGGAGAGGGGCTTCATGTTTTCAGATCAACAATACCTCCCAGAGTGCCATCTGTTCTGTAGAGACACTGGAAATACGACGAGATTAATAAATGAGGTTTCACATTGTCATTGGCCAAATAGATTAGTGTTGCTTGTGTGCCAGTCACTGACTGAGACAGTGCTGTAGGGACGCTTGAGGAGCTGGAAAATGTTCCAAAAACTGCTTTTTTCCCCCCTTTTCTTTTGTTCTCATTCACCTGGAATAGTCAGATGCCTTGTTCAGCAGCAGGGCGAGACTGCCTAACGTTTTCGCTGCTCTAAGTGGCTGGGTAGACCCATTCATTCAAACCAGATCACACTCTTTTTTTCTTTTTCTTTATTGATTCCCTTTTGTTGCCCTTGTTGTTTTATTGTTGTTGTTATTAATGTCGTCATTGTTGGATAGGACAGAGAGAAACGGAGAGAGGAGGGGAAGGCAGAGAGGGGGAGAGAAAGACAGACACCTGCAGACCTGCTTCACCACCTGGGAAGCGACTCCCCTGCAGGTGGGGATCCGGGGGCTCAAACCGGGATCCTTACGCCGGTCCTTGCACTTTGCACCATGTCCACTACCACCCGACCCCCACCAGATCACATTCTATATGATGTGTATCATATAGGCAGCTTATGATTCCGGCTGAATATTTCCTCAGAGGCCATGTGTCCACCTGCCCTAAGGGCAAGTCTCCCAGCAGACTGATCCGGCCCCTGCTTGTGTCTGTCTCTTCTTGTCCGTCTGTCTCTTCCTGTCCATCACTCTGCTGGTTTCCTTGACCCACTGAGTGTGGCTGAGCACTTCCTCTCAACGTCTCATGGTTCAAATTCCTCGTGGAAGTGCCCCTTTTGATTTACTTCTATCTGGTGCCTCGTTGATTAAATACCTCAACTTTCATGGTCAATCTGAGACTCCATCTGGCCTTGAAATCTGTGAATATTAACTTCTGTTCATGTCTGTGATGTAGCAAAACCGCTCAGGCGATTTTCATTTCAAACATTTCCCATATGTCCCGCTCACATATGTACACTTCATCTCGGGCCGTTATCTTTCTCAGAAGAAGCTTCACCACTCGCCTGTTGGCACTTCCTGAGACAGCAGATACAAAGCTTATCTTCGCTTCCATTTTAATTTTATTTCGACACACAGTGGGTTCCAGACTAATTGTGTTCTGTGATGAATTAATAAATTAATCATGAGGCAGTGGAAGCTCATATCATTCATTTTGATGATTAGGGTTTAATTAGTCCTGAGAACGGTTGTTTTCACAACTTCAGTGGACTGTGAGTCCCCTAAGGAATGGCAGGGGGTGTATGTCACTTCCGCGGGGCCAGCGTATGGCTCAGCACAGTCCATGCTAACCAGTATTTGAAGCTTGTTTTTAATAATGTTAGAAGCAAGGAAGCCAGGGCGCCATTAGACATAGCTTCTAGTGGCTAGAACACCACATGTAAAGCCCTGAAATCTGAAAAGAAGTATCGCCTAGGCCTGGGCTGTTAAAATCTGTATTCTGGGGACATCTTTCTTCCCTCCATGGCCACTACCCTCTCAAGATGGGGCACAGGGTCGCGTGCCACTCAGTGAGGTGTGGTGTGGAGGTTGCTTCTCAGGTTGTCAGTGTGGTACTAAGCCTCCATGCCCTCCAGTCTCAGTCCCCCGGGCACTCTCGGGGAACAGGGAGGCTCAGTGAGCCCACCTCAGAAGACCCAGCCTACCAGAATCCAGATGCCCCTCCTCCCCAGAGCCCAAGCAAAATTGTTGAAAGATTAAAATCTGGTTTATATGTAGATTGATGATCTTTCTAAGCTAAGTGAGCAGTATTTTTCCTCCTGTATGCTCCTTTCCCTGTCTCTCTCTCTCATTCTCTCTCTTTCTCTATCACACACACACACACACACACACACACACACACACACACACACACACAATGTTTGACTTCCTTCACATATTTTCCATATCCAAATCTTGCCTAGATATAGAAGCATGACATATAAAGTGCCCCCCTAATAGCTCTTAAATTCCCTTCACCTTTTTTTTTTTTGCCTCCAGGGTTGTTGCTGGGGCATGGTTCCTGCACCACAAATCTACTGCTCCTGGAGGCTTTTTTCCCCCCTTTTGTTGCCCTTGTTGTTTTATCGTTGTTGTGTTGTGGTTATTATTACTGTTTTTATTCATTTCACTTTTGTTTGATAGGACAGAGAGAAATGGAGAGAGGAGGGGAAGACAGGGGGAGAGAAAGATAGACACCTGCAGACCTGCTTCACTGCCTGTAAAGTGACTCCCCTGCAGGTGGGGAGCCGGGGGCTCGAATCTGGGTCCTTATGCCAGTCCCTGCGCTTTGCACCATGTGCGCTTAACCCACTGCGCCACCGCCCGACCTCCTCCCTTCACCGTTTTAAAGCGCTTGTGTCTTCACTGATCTCTCTGGTCCTGGAGAGCCCTAGTACTTCTATCTGTACCTCTTTGGGGCAGTTGTCAGCTCTGGTCTTGGGTTGATGTCCTCTGACCCCTCTCTCAGCTCTCCACATGCTGGCTCGTGGGTCCTGCCATGCCTGCGGTTTCCAAGCTCACCCTGCAGTGCTCCTCGGCTCTCAGCCGTGGAAGCAACTCGATCTGAGAGGGCAGGGAAGCCTGTGTGACGCCAGTGAATCTTCCTGCAGCTCGGGCATTCTCGGTTCTCGTTGACGGGAATGTCACAGGCTCACACCATTCATTCCTGCAGACCCAGCCATGTGCGCTGCGGGGGTGGTGCCGCCACACGCCGGGTCGTCTAGGCCAGACTTGTGGCTGCAGAGGGCACGCCTTCCCTCTGTTCGAAACGGAGCTTGTGCGGGACCTGTGCCACTGGAGCAATCCGCACCGAACAGCCGAGTCTCCCAAAGTGCGGCTCTGGGTTCTGGTCCGTGTGTGCTCTTGCTTTGCATAAGCTTTGGAGAAGACGACTTCTATGTCAAGTTTTCAAAGTATCTGTAACAATGCAATGACTTCTTTAAAATTTTTTTCTTGATTTTTTTTTTTTTTTTTGGTCATTGTTGTTCTGTTTCATCAACTGCATCATTAACCTCACTGAAGGCGAAACATTGTACCGTTGTTACTGTTTCGACACGTACAGTTGTGGAATGTTGCTGGCACTCGCATGGGTTGACTCTCAGCTAGAAAGGTAAACTTTACCAAGTTCCCATCACTAGTTCAAGAGACTATGTGAAAAGAAAGAAACGCGGGGAGGATTCTGGTACAAACACACTCGTTTATTGGGGGAAGGTTTGTGTTAATATAGAAGGCTAGACAAAGAACAGTTTTCACATACATCAGAATTCACAGGTTTCTTAAAGGTCAGCATGCCCCTATGGCAGGGGCTGGTATGACAAGAGTTGACACATAAAGATCAATACAATTAGTCTCCTGATGCAGGCATTTGATTACCCAAAGGCATTTGAGAGAAGAATGGGGTTGAACCAGTAAGGTGAGATAGAGAAGGAAGAACAAGGCTTTAAAGACATCAAGAGGGCTCCAGGAAACAAGGTCTTGGGGGGCTTTTCACTTGTCCGGTGTTATGAGTGTGTGACAGGATGTGCTCTTCTTTTGTGATCAAAAGGTGAAGTGGAATGTGTGAGCTTTGAGTGAATGGAACCATTTGGCTGACAGTGGGGGAGAGAGGATGTAGGCTCCTTGTGAATTTCAGGAGTCTTACAGAGGCAAGCTGAGTCTAGTAGACTTTTGTCTCTTGGCTCATCTCTATGGAGAGAGGCTAACAAGAGAGGTGTCTTTTCAGACTTCCATCCATGAAGATGGGGGGAGCTTCCCTAAGCTCTACCAAACTTCCATATAGTCCCACAGAATGTCAGTCAGCAGCCCTGTGTGTTCTCCAGACTGCGGTCAGGGGCGCGTGCGCACAGACACACACACACACACACACACACACACACACACACGTCCTCATGTAAATCAACGGTGACCTGCACATGGTGTGCTGGGAGCGCCAGCCACTGGTGCCGCAGAGGCTCTGAACACTTCTAACATCCCTTATAAGTGATCCAGTAAGATTACAGCCTTGTTTTCAGTAGTATGTGACATCACAATTTAATTCTCTTTTTCTCTCTATATATCTAAAATCTTTGTTTATTTTGGATAGAGACAGAGAGAAAATGAGAGGAGTGGGGGAGATAGAGAGGGAGAGAGACAGAGAGACACCTGCAGCCCTGCTTCACCACTCGGGAAACTTTCCTTTGCAGGTGGGGACCAGGGACTTGAACCCGCGTCTTAATGCACTGCAGTGTGTGCGCTTACCCAGGGGCGCCACCACTTGGCCCCCAGCACAAAGGTGTCCTCAGTCTGGATCTCATTAGGCAGAAGTGTCTTCTCAGGGGTCACGCTGTTCTCCAAACGTCTCTTCAGAGAATACGCCTGCCCGCCCTGTGAGCGCAGGGCAGGAAGAGGTCACCGGGGCTTCGAGATGCAGGACAGACACGCTCACTTTTACTTCCGGTGATTATCGTGGTGACAGAGGACAGTTCTTTTGAAGACATGGAAAGAAATGTCTTCTGAAATATGTGACATGTTAAGGGCTGGGGGAAATAGCACAGTGGTCTGTGCCACAATCTTTCATGCCTGAGACACTAGGGGTCCTGGGTTCAGTTCCTGACACCACTATAAGCCAAAACTGAGCAGTGTTCTGGTAAAAAAAGCAAAAGAAAGATTCTTTTTTCTTTCTTTTTTAAAAAAATATTTATGTATTCCCTTTTGTTGCCCTTGTTTTTGTATTGTTGTAGTTATTATTGTTATTGTTGTTTATGTCATTGTTGTTGGGTAGGACAGAGAGAAATGGAGAAAGTAGGGGAAGACAGAGAGGGGGAGAGAAACACAGACACCTGCAGACCTGCTTCATTGCTTGTGAAGCGACCCTCCTGCAGGTGGGGAGCCAGGGGCTTGAACTGGGATCCTTATGCTGGTCCTTGCACCTAGAGCCATCTGTGCTTAACCCGCTGTGCTACCGCCCGAGTCCCAAGAAAGAGTCTTAACATGTTCGTCACTGGCAAATTATAGTAAGACTTATATGCGTATGCTTGATCACTACGTTATATGGAAAATGCACTTTTTTTTTTTTTGCCTTGCTGGGGCTCAGTGTCAGCACTGTGAATCCACTGCTCCTGGAGGTCACCTTTTCTCCATTATTGTTGCTGTTCTTGCTATTGTTGTTGTTGCTGTTGGGTAGGACAGAGAAGGTGAGAGAGGAAGGGAAGACGGCAAGGGAGAGAGAGAGAGAGGTAAACACCTGAAGACCTGCTTCACTGCTTGTAAAGCGACCCCCCTGCAGGTGGAGAGCCAGGGGCTCGAACTGGGATCCTTGTGCTGGTCCTTGTGCTTTGCGCCATGTGCGCTTAATCCTCTGCGCTACCACCCAGTTCCAATAAAGCACATTTTGACTTAAGTATAGTGCTCTTTCTTTTCAGATTTGCAGTTGCAAGTGAACAGCCAGATGATGTCTGCTTAGCTTTGCTCAGATGGTTATAATTCTGCAGCTTCAGTTGTGAGCCGTGGGCCTGAGTCTGGCTGAGTTTCAGTCCCAGCTGTTCCGTGAAATTGCAGAGACGGTGTTTGTCTTTAAGCTCGAAGTGGCCGCCGGGCCCTCATCCTGCCATCAGCTTGGAATGTGACTGGGCTCAGTTGGAGGGTTTCATGGTTGTCTTTTTTTTTTTTTTTTCTCTCATTTATTTTTTATTATTGATTTAATAGTGATGAACAAGATTGTAAGATAACATGGGTACAGTTCCACACAGTTCCCACCACCAGAGCTCCCTGTCCCCTTCCCTCCATTGAAAGCTTCCCTGTTCTTTATCCCTCTGGGAGCATAGCCCCAAGATCTTTATGGGGTGGGAGGCCTGAGGCAGAAGGTGGAGGTCTGGCTTCTGGAATTACTTCTCCTCTGCCTCTCCTCTGCATGTTGGGCGTAGGCAGGTGGATCCACACCCCCAGCATAGTCATTATGAATCGAAAGCTAGGATTGGAGATAAACTAGAGCTTGCGTAATATGACCTCAGAGCTGTATAGAAGTGAAGACTTAGGGAGTCGGGCAGTAGCACAGTGGGTTAAGTGCAGGCAGCGCAAAGCACAAGGACCGGCATAAGGATCCCAGTTCGAGCCCCCAGCTCCCCACCTGCAGGGGAGTCGCTTCACAGGTGGTGAAGCAGGTCTGCTGGTGTTTGTCTTTTTCTTCCCATCTCTGTCTTCCCCTCCTCTCTTCATTTCTCTCTGTCCTATCCAACAACAATGGCTTCAATAATGACTACAATAATAAAAACAACAAGGGCAACAAAAGGGAATAAATAAATAAATATTAAAATAGAAAAAAAGAAGTGAAGACTTGGTGGGGTGGGGCCTTGAGTTTAGGAGTGGGAGGGGCGGGGGTGGGCCTGTGGTCTGGCCGGTGTTTAATCACAGTCACGCCGTCCATATTTCAGTCGGTCTGTGTGCATTCACATTGTCAGTGTGTCTTACTTGCACTTGTATTAGTTGAATACTTAACTGTCTTCCTTCTCCCCATTTTTAATTTGTGATTTATAGTAGGTTACAAGATTGTAATATCACCACTAAATGATGATGATGATAATGATAATAGAAGCTGAAAAATAAGAAAAGCAGAACTTGGACTGGGTTTGGTGTTCTGCACCAAAGTAAAAGACTCTGGGATGTGGAGCAGGGCTCAGGTCCTGGAGCATGATGGCGGAGGAGGACCTGGAGGGGTTGAATTGTTATGTGGAAAACTGAGAAATGTTACACATGGAGAGACTGCTGTATTTTACTGTGAACCATTAATCCCCCAATAAAGAAAAACAAAAAGATTTAAGATCACAGCATGTAGTTCATCACCAGACACCACCCAAGTTCTGTGTCCCTCCCTCTCTCCGCTCCCCCTTATCTTACCTGACTACCTACTATTTCTCCGTGAGATTTGGTTCCAGTGCTGTCCTGTGTATGTTTTAGCGATATGAGCAAATTTCCAAGACTGGAGGGATCAGGGAGAGGACTAGATGTCAGCTAGGTGGAGTAAGATATTAAGAATCACCATTTCTGTACTTTGTTATTTAAGGAATGTCCATGCTTCCTGGTGATAGTCTCAAAGTTTTCTTTTTTCTTTTTTTATTTAAGAAAGGAGACATTAACAAAATCGTAGGATAGGAGGGGTACAATTCCACACAGTTCCCACTACCCAATCTCCGTGTCCCATCCCCTCCCCTGATAGCTTTCCTATTCTTTATCCCTCTGGGAGTATGGACCCAAGGTCATTATGGGATGCAGAAGGTGGAAGGTCTGGCTTCTGTAATTGCTTCCCCGCTGCACATGGACGTTGACAGGTCGATCCATACTCCCGGTCTGTCTCTCTCTCTTTCCCTAGTAGGGTGGGGCTCTGGGGAAGCGAGACTTCAGGACACATTGGTGGGGTCGTCAGTCCAGGGAAGTCTGGTCGGGTCTCAAAGTTTTCTTAGATTGTCGACTCACTTGTTCATGTGCACATTTTAATGCCTAGCCTGGATACGACGACCTTAATCCTGCTTGGAGCCTGTCTACAGAGAAGAGAAAAAAAATCAAAGGTGAGTTTTACAGTTTATGAAAGTTCAAACCGTACAAGATCCCTGTTGCATCAGAAGGGTATCTTTCAGGTATAGCTGCAGGGGGCAGAACCTCTTTCCTTTGTACGTCACTGGAGTCTGTAACCGTACCCGGCACATCATGCCGACAACAGACACGTTGATGGACGCACAATGGCGGTGTGTCACAGTGGTAACCTGCAGCTTGTACAGCTGCTCTTACCTGGAAGCACTTGCAGAGTTATGGCTAGCCATGAACAGTGACTGGTAATTGGACTTAGCTCCTTCCTCCCTTCCTCCCTTCCTCCCTTCTCTCTCTGTCTCTGTCTCTTTCTTTCTTTCTGCCTCCAGGGTTATTGTTGGGGCTCTGTGCTTGCACTACGAATTCACTGCTCTGGGAGGCCATTTCCCCCCCCTTTTTTTTTTTGTTCTTGTTGTTGGATAGAACAGAGAGAAATGGAGCGAGGAGGGGAAGACAGAGAGAGTGAGAGAAAGATAGACACCTGCAGACTTGCTTCACTGCTTGCGAAGAGACCCCCTGCAGATGGGGAGCCGGGGGCTCGAACCGGGATCCTCACACCGGTCTTTTGCGCTTTATGCCACCTGCATGTAATCCGCTGTGCTACCGCCCGGCTCCCGGACTTAGTACCTTAACAAGGATTTCTTTCTTTCTTTCTTTCTTTCTTTCTTTCTTTCTTTCTTTCTTTCTTTCTTTCTTTCTTTCTTTCCTTCCTTCCTTCCTTCCTTCCTTCCTTCCATCCTTCCTTCCTTCCTTCCTTCCTTCCATCCTTCTTTCCTTCCTTCCTTCCTTCCTTCCTTCCTTCCTTCCTTCCTTCCTTCCTTTCTTCCCTTCTTTCTCTCTCTGTCTCTTTCTTCCTTTCATTTTCCCGCCAGGGTTACTGCTGGGGCTTGGTGACAGCACCATGAACCTACTGCACCTGGGCCATGACCCCCCCCCCCCATCCTTCAGATTTTTATTAGGACAGAGGGAATTTGAGAGGATGGGAGACAGAGAGGGGAGACAAAGAGAGACATCTGCAGACCTGCTTCACCACTTCTGAAGCATCCCCCCTGCAGGTGGGGAGCCAGGCGCTTAAACCTGGGTCCTTCAGCCTGGTATGTGTGCTTAACTGGGGGCTCCACCGCCCAGCCCAAAGGAAGAATTTTTTATGTGAAGCTGAGAAACACACTGAGGCTCTGCGGCATCCATGATGCTCTTGAGTAGCTGCCTTGGACCAAGTGTTTATTTTATTTTTAAATTGTATTATATATGTGTGTCTTATATTAATTTATTTTTAATTAATTAATTACTTATTTTCCCCAGAGCCCTGCTCAGCTCTGGCTGATGGTGCTGGGGATTGAACCTGGAACCTCAGAGCCTCAGGCACGAAACTCTTTTTTTTTTTTTTGCATAACCATTATGCTTTCTCCTCAGCCTGGTGTGTAAAATATTTTACTTTCTTTTTTTAAAATTTTTAAAATTATCTTTATTTATTTATTGGATAGAGACAGGTAGAAATCGAGAGGGAAGGGGGAGATAGAGAGGGAGAGAGACAGAGAGACACCTGCAGCCCTGCTTCACCACTCGTGAAGCTTTCCCCCTGCAGGTGGGGACCAGAGGATCGAACCTGGGCCCTTGCACACTGTAACATGTGCACTCAGCCAGGGGCATCACCACCCGGCCCCAGTATTTTACTTTCTATAGTTAGGGAGAGGGAAAGACAGAAGCTGAGAAGAAGGCAGAGTACAGCTGTGCGAAGAAATGGCGTCCAGAGCCTCGGCCGGATTAAGGAGCGCAGCTTGGGATCTCTTAGGAGTGGCAAATTGTGCAGAGGGACTCCAGCCAGGAAGGGCTGGGTGAGGAGGGCCAATCAGTAAAGGCCGCCATGTAGACCCTTCCAGCACAGCCTCTGGACGGCCCAGGGCACAGCGTAGTCTCCGTTGACTGACTCCTTGTTAAGGACAGAGGACGATGACTCCTCTGCGTGTCCCACAGCCAAGCCAGTCGGAGGTGGGCAGAACTCTCCTCACGTCCGCTGCTTCTCACTCACTAGCGTTTAGTTCCCGGTGATCTTTGTGTCAGAGGAAAGCATTGTGTGGTGACATCTTCTGACGTCACAGATCTTTCTGAATACTTCTGCTTCCTTTTGGAAGAAATACCAAGATTTCATAGAATTCCACTAAGGCATTGGGTCCTTTTATCATTTTTATTTTGTGGCTGGGGCTTATTGTTTTTTTTTTTTAATTTTTTATTTATAAAAAGGAAACATTGACAAAACCATAGGATAAGAGGGGTACAACTTAGCACAATTCCCACCACCAGCTCTCCATATCCCATCCCCTCCCCTGATAGCTTTCCTATTCTTTATCCCTCTGGGAGTATGGACCCAGGGTCATTGTGATATACAGAAGGTGGAAGGTCTGGCTTCTCTAATTGCTTCCCCGCTGAACATGGGCGTTGGCAGGTCGACCTATACTCCCAGCCTGCCTCTTTCCTTAGTGGGGCAGGGCTCTGGGGAAGTGGAGCTCCAGGACACATTGGTGGGGTTGTCTGTCCAGGGAAGTCTGGTCACATCCTGCTAGCATCTGGAACCTGGTGGCTGAAAAGAGAGTTAACAAAGCCAAACAAACTGTTGGACAATTATGGACCTAAAGGCTGGAATAGTGCAGATGAAGTGTTGGGGGGGGGGGCTCCATTTTGTAGATAGCTAGTAGGCCTATTTTAGTTATATTTCAAAGGGCCTGTAGCTATACTAGTGTTTTTTGTTTGTTTGTTTTGCTTGAGCCTGAAATCTGATATGCAGGTGAATCCTAATTATTGTCTGGAGAGATGATGTCATGGCTGGAAAAAGGATCAGAAAGCTGGATCAGGGGAAAGAATAGCTCCCTAATATGGGAAAGGGGTATACATATTGTTGACTGCAAACCCCATCAATTTGATGTGATCTGGGGCCCATAATTAGCTTAGGAGCCTGTGTGACCTCTGCATCCCTGTAGTTCTGAGCTCACATTCTGTGAACATAAGTAGGAACGTTCCAGGCTGCCCCAGTATCGACCCATCTTCCTCAGGTGTAGCATAGAGTATGTTGTCCAGCCTCCCTTCTGAGGATGGAACATTCTCTACCATTGTTGATCTAAGTTGAGGGTAATGGGGGCCCACAAAGGGGTCTGTTGTGTTGTTCCTGATAGAACTGACTGGAAACAATGGAGAGAGGGATTTATTTGAAGTCTAGGCCCATCAAGTCTGTTTGGGAGACTCTGGACTCCCCCATCTGGCCGGCTGGGGCTTATTGTTACGGCATTTCCCAAGGCTCAGGCAGAGCCCATGGAGAGCATTTTTGCTGTAATCAGCAGTACGTTGAGTTCATAGTTCATGAGCTAATTCCTTTCTACATATCCTTGGGGTGGGGGGAGCGGTTAGTTAGCCAAAAGGGAGATCTGGAAGCACCAGCACCAGCACCAGCACCAGCCTGCTTTCGTTAGGATTCAAGATAGTCCTGGCTGAAGAAAAGCGTCTTTTGAGGAGAGCAGTTGCTACTGCAGAGGGTAGAATTCAGAGTGATTGGTTTGCCCTTTTTTCATTTTCCACTTTCTACTTTCACTCTAAAGCCATGAACACTGATTTTCATAGGTTCTTGGAATTCCTTGTTTATATGAATTGCCTTAGGCTTGACTCAGAAGGGAAATGTTGTATTTTTATGACTGTATTTTTATTAAAATCATGAGTTATTCTCATGAGCTGAACTCCCATTTTAAAACCTGTCTCCTTTGTCAAATGTTTACATATTTCACAACACTTTGTGGTGTGCTGTCATCTCTACACTGCCTCAACACGTACTGCCTTCTGTGCGATAAATAAGGCATGCAAAGGGTGGTGGAGTCCTAAGAAATAGGCCGTTTCATTTTGAATGTCTTAGTTTGGTAGACCATGATCACTTCTCATCCCTCAAAATTCTTTGTTGGTCTTCAGTGTAGTTTCCTCTTTCTGCTTAGTTCCCAGCATAGGAGGGAGCAGCGCGTTTTTTGTTTTTTGTGTTTTGTCTTCACGCCAGGATTGTCACTGGGGTTCAGTGTGCTTGATACCCCCCCCCCCCCCAAGTGAGCGTTTGTGAAGGAAACAGCAGCTGCCTAATGTGACGCTTCTCCCGTGTGTGAGCCGGGCCTGGAGCTTCGTCCTCATGAGAGGGACGGTGTGGCCCTTCCAGGACCTAACTCTTGACCCTTACTGTGACTCCTTCCTTATTTCCTGTCCCCTGCTTCTCTCCCTCTTTCTTTCTCTCTTTTTTCCTCCCTCCCTCCCTTCCTTCCTTCCTTCCTTCTTACCTTCTTTCCTTCCTTCCTTCCTTCCTTCCTTCCTCCCTTCCTCCCTTCCTCCCTTTTCTCATTTACCCTCCTAGATTCTCTAGCTGGAGCCTAGTCAATTGGATGGAAAAAAGACATATCAACAAGAAACAGCATGTGGATTTATTTCACATAATTTTAATATAACCCTGGAGTTTCCACATGGAAATAAAGACTAGAGGTCAAGCTTGAGCACTTTATACTAGATCTGAAGAAGAAAATGCCACAGAGAAATGTCACAAGACAAAAGAACATGATCTCATGGGCGTAAACGCAGTGGCCTTGGCGAGACCTGCTCCTTCCTCTTCTGACACAGCCGTGCTGCTTCCCTGTCGGGCTGGAGCGAGCTGCTGTCAGTGGGCGTCTTTCCACCTGCCTCAGGCGTGGGGCCCAGCCCCTTCCTGGTTGCCCTGTGCACAGCGCTTGCCTACCTGGCAGTTGCCCTCGGTGGGTCTTCCTGCCAAGGCCGTCCTTTCCCTTCACGTGGGTCAAGGCAGTCGGAAGTGGAAAGCATCATCCTGTTTTCTGTCAAATTCCCTTTTGTTGTTGTTGTTGTTGCTATTGACACTCAGGACTGACTTTCTCCAGAGACGTGTAGAGAGATAGAGAGATAGAGAGGGCAAGACGCCACAGTACTGACGTTTCTCCTAGTCTGGTGGAGGCTTGAACCTGAGATGTGAATGTGGCAAAGCCCGCACACTACCCATCCGTGCCATTGTGCTGGCCCTGCCATGCGGTTTCAAAAGCTGCTATTTCCCCATGCCATTTGCCTGAAAATCAGCATGTGAATATTTCCAAAGCCCCTTCTGTCCTTACAGTCCACGCTATCTTTCTGGTGAACCGAGCAGGGCTAGGGGATAGCATAAAGGTTTCGCAAAAAAAAAGAAAAGAAACTCTCACGCCTGAGACTCCAAAGTCGTAGGACCAATCCCCAGTACCACCATAGGACCAATCCCCAGTACCACCATAGGACCAATCCCCAGTACCACCATAAGCCAGAGCCAGTAGGACTCTGGTAAAACCAAAACAAAAATGAACAAGCAAACAGATTAGCTGACCAGTGCTGTCATATGGCCAGGAAGAGATGGCAGAGGTTAACGCACACCAGACTTGTATGTCTGAGGGCCACGGGTCCCAGCTTCAGCTCCCGGAACCCTGTGAGGAGAGCTCAGTGCTGCTCTGATCTCTCTCATCATAAATAAATAGTTAAACCTGTATATGGTTTGTATGTCCTAATTACTTAAAAAACAAACAAAAAACGAAGTAGAGAGCAGGGGTAGATAGCACATGGTTATGCAAACAGACTCTCATGCCTGAGGCTCTGTCAAGTCCCAGGTTCAATCCCCCGTAACACCATAAGCCAGAGCTGAGCAGTGCTCTGGTTTATATATATATATAAAAAAGTAGAATTTATTTATTTATTTATATTTATTTATTTTCCCTTTTGCTGCCCTTGTTGTTTATTGTTGTTGTTATTGTTGTCATTGTTGTTGGATAGGACAGAGAGAAATGGAGAGAGGAGGGGAAGACAGAGAGGGGGAGAGAAAGACAGACACCTGTAGACCTCCTTTACCACGTGTGAAGCGACTCCCCTGCAGGTGGGGAACCGGGGGCTTGAACCTGCATCCTTATGCCAATCCTTGTGCTTTGTGCCACATATGCTTAACCCACTGCGCTATGCCCGACTCCCAGAATTTTTTTTTATTATCTTTATTTATTTATTGGATAGAGACAGCCAGAAATCAAGAGGGAAGGGGGAGATAGAGAGGGAGACAGAGAGTTACTTGCAGCCCTGCTTCACTGCTTGTGAACCATCCCCCCTGCCTGGCCTTGAACCTGGGTCCTTGTGCATTATAACATGTGCACTCAACCAGGTGCACCACCACTGCCCCCTTAAGTACCCTTTTATTCTTAGAATTTTGGACTGCTGTGAATTAATCAGTTCAAAAAAGTTTCTCAGGACTGGGCAGAGTTGGTTAAGTGCACATGTTACAATGCACAAGGGCCCAGGTTCAAGACCTCGTTCCCCACCTGCAGGGGGAAAGCTCTGTGAATGGTGAAGCAGTATTGCAGGTGGCTGTCTCTCTCCCTCTCTGTCATTCCATTCTCTCTCAATTTCTGACCGTTACTGTCTCATAAAGATAAGAAAAATAAGATAAAAAGTATTTCAAATAAATCACAAGAAAAATAAGATAAACATTTTCTCAAATAAATTACCATTTAAAAAAAAAACACTCGTGCCCAAGGATGGTTTCTAAGTTAACATCAGGATAAACGTGACGCATTTCTCACAGGCAGGATGGAATGATGCCCCAGCACTGACTCACCTCTCCCCCTCTAGATAAGGAGTCCTCTTACCGGCTGATAGACGTGAGTTGGTGGGCCGACAACGCGGTGACTTTGGCTCGCTGCTCCGGTGCTTTGACCGTTTCCTCAGTGAAAACTCTGAGGAACCTACTGGGGAGATCCTGCGAATGGTTCGAACCGTCACCTCAAGTCACTGCTACCCACGATGGAGGATTTCTGAGCTTGGAGGTAACGTCCCCCTATTAAAGAGCCCAGTATGTTTGGGAGTCATCTTGAAGCCCGCGTGGCGGTGGGGAAAGACCCCCCCCCCCCATGCCGTGGTCCCAGCTTCTTGCAGACCCCTGTCCCGGCGAGATAGAAATGGTGCCCGCTTGTACATCCCGCCCCCACCGCAGTGACACCATCGGGGAGCCAGTTCTGTGACTGGAATTGTAGGATGACTACACGGAGAAAAAGATCTATGGCTTAGTCAGCTGAGACACTTGCTTTATAAACGAAAGAAGGGGTGGATCGGGCGGTAGCGCAGCGGGTTAAGCGCACGTGGTGCAAAGCACAAGGACCTGCGTGAGGATCCTGGTTCGAGCCCCCGGCTCCCCACCTGCAGGGGAGTCGCTTCACAGGTGGTGAAGCAGGTCTGCAGGTGTCTGTCTTTCTCTCCCCCTCTCTGTCTTCCCTTCCTCTCTCCATTTCTCTCTGTCCTATCCAACAACGAACAACATCATCAACAACAATAACTACAAGGCTACCACAACAAGGGCAACAAAAGGGGGAAAATGGCCTCCAGGAGCAGTGGATTCATGGTGCAGGCACTGAGCCCCAGCAATAACCCTGGAGGCAAAAAAAAAAAGTAAAAATAAAAATAAATAAAAAATTTAAAAATTAAAAAAAAAAAAGAAAGAAGGAAATCCATGACCACCTGGCTCTCTAAAAGGATAATTTCTTCACTGATGTGGTAGATTTTTTTTTTCCTTCCAGAATAGCATGTTAAGCTAGAAAACATGTTATTTATAATAAATAGAGGCCTTAGCCTATTTCTGTGACACATCACAGTTTAAAAACTTGGCCAGGCGACTTGCTTATCATGAGAGAACACTTGAAAGCAGAGGCTTGGTCTTTCACGTTCTGTTTTGGTCATTTCCAATTCATATTTTCAGTCTTTTAAAGGCAAGGCTTTTAATAACTTCATTTGAATGCAGACTGACAGTCCCCCCCCACCCCCACCCCCTTCAAGTTTCTTACTGAGCCCGAAGATTTTCTTTAGAAGGAACTATGGCTTCACCTGTAAGCCATCTCTGTCAGGTCGGAAGGAAAGCCATCTTTAGCCCTCAGCCTTTCAGCCTCCCCAGTCTGTTCTCAGTGAAGAGGACCCATGCTTTCATGTTCACTTCCAGAATGGACTGAGAGGTCCTCACAGGAGGGGCAGGAGGACCCAAGGGTTAAGAAATGAACATTTACAGCCTCGCTGAGGGCGGCCAGCGCCGACCTGTTCGTGGCCGTGGCCGTGGCCGTGGCCGTGGCCTCTCTCAGACAGGCTGAGTGGGGGGAGTCTGGAGCTAGGGAGAGCCGTGCGTCTTCCTGCGGCTGCCAGTGTCCGAGCACCTGTGGCTGGGCCCCTGGCAGTTCCAGCTTTAGCCTCTTTCCCCTCGCCGTAGGCCGCCTGATGCCGTCAGTCCAGCCGGAGTAACCTTGAAGCTTTTTCCCGCACCCACTCACTCTCCAGCCTCCTCCTCAGCCTTGACTATTCGCTATTAATGTTCATATATTAATGGCCGCGACTCTTCGCTGTTAATGTTCATATATTGATGGCCGCGACTCTTCGCTGTTAATGTTCATATATTGATGGCCGCGACTCTTCGCTGTTAATGTTCATATATTGATGGCCGCGACTCTTCGCTGTTAATGTTCATATATTGATGGCCGCGACTCTTCGCTGTTAATGTTCATATATTGATGGCCGCGACTCTTCGCTGTTAATGTTCATATATTGATGGCCGCGACTCTTCGCTGTTAATGTTCATATATTGATGGCCGCGACTCTTCAGCATTCCCCATTTCCGTTTCAGTGTGAGATCAAACTTGCGCCCAAGCGACCTCGTTTGGAGCCTCGCGGTGGGGAAGACGACGAGGAAGAGGATTCCGATTCCGACCAGGAGGTTTCCGCCCGGGCCCGCTACTTCGGCTACCTGGAGCAGGGCCTGTACTTGGTGACGGAAATGGAGCGGTTCGCACCGCCGCGGAAGCGCCCTCGGACCGTCACCAAGAACTACCGGCTGGTCAGCCTGCGCTCCACCACCCCGGAGGAGCTGTACCACAGGAAGGTGAGGGCCGCGCCTCTGCAGCCTGGCGCCACGGCCGGGCTCTGCTCTCTCTCTTGCTTTTCTTTTCTTTTATTCTATTTACGTATCGGATAGAGACAGCCAGAAATCGAGAGGGAAGGGAGGGCGGGATCGAGAGGGAGAGGGACAGAAAGGCACCCGCAGACCTGCTTCACCACGCGTGAAGCTTTGCCCCTGCAGGTGGGGACCGGGGACTCGAACCCAGAGCCCTTGCACGTTGTAAAACGGGCGCTCAGTCAGGTGCGCCACCACCCGGCCCCTAGGAAAACTTGTTTTTTTTCTCCTATTTAAATAAGGGAGGATATTCATGAAGAGGGTGTGTTAGATCACTGACATGCTGACAATGGCAGCATCGCGAAACTCGTGACATTCATTGCTGCTTTCCGTGGCCGAGAGATCGCAGATGAGCGCAGTGCCTGAGAGAGGGTTCACGTAGGTAGAAATGCAGACTTGCCCTGCAGCCGCGACCTCCCTGGGGAGACACGTTGGATCAGCACTGCGCACCCGGTTCTCGGTGCTGCTCCCGGATGCCAGGCCGCTCTGCGGACGTGCCCTGGCCTCGCCATCTGTGCACGCTGAACGCGGGCGTGCGGCCCCTGCCTCCCGTCGAAGCGCCGACAGCAGGAACAGGGTCACCTGTCTCACAGGACATCTGTGAGCTGTGACAGTGCCCGGGGGAGTGGGGCGGCGTCACAGCACGTGGCACGGGCGATGGCACCGCCACGGTGACGGTTAAGCACGTGAGTCATCTAACATGCCTGTGGCTTTCTCCCGCGCAAAGATCGCAAGTGAAGAGTACGAGGAAGCCTTGTCCCTGGCTCGGACCTACGGCCTGGATACCGACCTGGTGTATCAGCGGCAGTGGAGGAAGTCTGCCGTCAACGTCGCTTCAATCCAGGACTACCTGGTAGGCCTCCGCGTCTCCTTTATGGTGTCCGGACGTCGGACAACTCAGAGTTGAACGTCACGAAATGATAGTTTATGAGCCGCCTTTCTAGGGCTCTGGAGTAAAGTGCTTTGCATTTCTGAATTTTCTTTTCTAGTATTTACTTATTTTTCTGTAAGAGAGAGAATGGGAGCACAGAGAGGGAGAGGGAGGGAGAGAGAGAAAGAGGGGGGGCTGACCAGAGAGCTGCTCTTCGCTGGCATGGCTGCTGGTGCCTGCGATAGAGCCCGGGGTCTGTGTGGCTTCACGATGCAAGTCCTGTGCTTTTACGCTGAGCTACGTCCTCAGCCCACCGCTGACTTCTTTATTGGACTGAAGTCTGTCTTATTCAGCGGAGCAGAACATTGTTGTCGGGTTCTGTTGTTCTCACAGCTGAACTTTGGTGGCAAGATTTGCGCACACTTCCCCATAAGCCAGGCAGATTCCCATCTCTGGCCTAGTCCCTGTCCTCATGTCCGCAGTCATCCATCTAGATCTGTAACCATTAAAAAAAATTTTTATAATAGACAGTTAATCACTATTAGCACTTAAAATTAATTAGTGACGTACTATTAATTTACAGAATTAGAAGGTAACAGGGGTGTAACTCCACACTGCTCCCACCACCAGAGTTCCGTGTCCCCATTCTTTCCATCGGAGGGGGTGCAGGTGTTTTAGGTGAAGCAGGGCTGCTGGTGTCTCTCTGTCTCCCTCTCTATCTCCCCCTCTTCTCTCAATTTCTCTCAGTCCTAGCCAATAAAATGAAAAATATGGCTGCCAGGAGTAGTGGATTTGTAGTGCTGGCCCTGAACCCCAGCAGTAACTCTGGTGGTAGAGAAATAAAGTAATGAAAGAAAATCAGTCAATCAATCAATCAATAGAAGAAGGAAGAGGAAGAGGAGAAGTAGTAGTAGAAGGAGGAGGAAGAAGGAGAGGAGGAAGAAGGAGAGGAGGCCGAGACGGCAGTGTGCTCTTCACTCTCTCGTTGCTGGCTTTGATTTTGCTTTCTTTGTATCCAGAGTAAAATAAAGAAAAGATCCTGGGTTCTTCATGAGTGCCTGGAACGAGTTCCCGAAAACGTGGAGGCCGCCAAGGAGCTGCTTCAGTACGGGCTGCGAGGCACGGATGTGGAGGCTCTGCTAGCCATAGGGGCAGGAGCAGATGATGGCAGGTGGGTCCCGGGGGCCTGCATGCCAGAGCCACTGTGCTTCCGGAAACGCCTCTAGTGTCACCGCTGGGACTTGGTGCCAGCACTATAAATCGCTGCTCCTGGAGGCCATTTTTCCACTTTATTACCTAGAACAGAGAGAAATTGAGGGGGGGGGGAGGTAGAGGAGCGGAGAGACAGAGAGACACCTGCAGACCTGCTTCATCGCTCGTGAAGCTTCCCACCCTGCGGGTAGGGAGCGGGGGTCCCTGTGCTTGGTACCGTGTGCCCTAGCCAGGTTGGGACAACTTATGCGGAGGCATTGGAAAGGATAAATGTTGGTTTCGACTAGTCTGTCAGGAAGCAGAGACCTCTGATTACACATGACCTTAGCCTCAAGGCTGAGAAGAGATAATGGCCTCTGATCAGTGCTTCTTAGCTAATGTCAGAGTTTTCTTTGTTAAACATATCTGTACACGCTGCAGTAGAAGAAAGAGTGGATTCTGCCGTTTCTAAAGCGTGGCTGTTTTTAAGCTTGATCTGAAGACACCTACCTCAGCTGGCTTAGAGGAAGAGGAACGCTTAGGCTATTGCCTCTGTCTGTAACCTGCCTTCTTCACAGAATTGCTTGGATTACATTAGCTATCATTTGAAAGCACTTTGTTAACTTTTTTTTTTTTTACTATGCATTTATTTATTCCCTTTTGTTGCCCTTGTTGCTTTATTGTTGTGGCTATTGATGTCATTGTTGTTGGATAGGACAGAGAGAAATGGAGAGAGGAGGGGAAGACAGAGAGGGAGAGAGAAAGACAGACACCTGCAGACCTGCTTCACCGCCTGTGAAGCAACTCTCCTGCAGGTGGGGAGCCGGGGGCTCAAACCGGGATCCTTATGCCAGTTCTTGCGCTTAGCGCCACCTGCAATTAAGCTGCTGCGCTATCGCCCGACTCCCTTTGTTAACTTTTAAATACCTCACAAATGTCAGTTCATAAGAATGATACAGTTGCTTGCCCAGAATGATTTTTCATCAGATAGTGGCATTTTTTTCTTTTTTGATAGAAATGTATTCTAACAAAGAACAGAAACCAAACTGGTATTCATTACATTGTCAGGACTTTAAGTAATTGCCGTCAGAATGTAAAGCTCACATTCTATTTTATGTTGGCTGGGTATACCTCATGTGTTTGAACAAGCAATTTTTTGTCTTTCCTCCTTTCATTCTCTCTCTCTCTCTCCCTCCCTCCCTTCCTTCCTTTCATTTTTGATAGGACAGAGAGAAAGTGAGGGGAGGGGAGGATAGAGTGGGAGAGAAAGAGACACGTGCAAGTCTCCTTCTTGCAGGTGGGGAGTGGGGGCTTGAACCTGGGTCCTTGCACAGGGTAGTCGGTGCGCTCGACCAGGTGTACCACCACGTGTTCCTTTTTCTTTCTTTTGTGATTTTTAGAATTTCTGTCTGTCTTGATTACTGGCGGCTTTTAGCTTTCCCCGTGGTTGGATGGTTGAATCACTGTAGTTCTAACAGGAAAAGCTAGTGTCCAGTAATTGGTCACTTCACCGGAAATGAACCCAAAACTAACAGCGGCAAGTCAGTGAGAGCAGCTTTTCACAGTATATGAAAACTTAAAGAGACGTGGACTCTCTTTTTCTCTTGCAGATTTACGCTGCCTGGCGAGGTAGACATTGAGGGACTGTCCTACGAGGAACTTTCACCCCCTGGTGAAGAGCCTGCTCAGAGTAAAAAGGGCAAGGAACTCCAGAGGAGACAGGCACTCCTGAAACTCGTGAACTTTTCAAAGTAAATGATCTTGCGATTTTGGGAATTCCGTTAACCCTGCGAGTCATTTAAGTCTGCTCTTTCCCACAGTGCATCTCTCTGAATTATGTCATAACTTCAATTAATTGCCATTAATCTACTTTACCTGTGCTTTTGTTTACTGTTTCATGTCTTGGGCTCAGTCGAATACTGAACGTTTCTAAGCTTCCGTAACTTTTAGTGAACTGTGCCTTTCTGTAATTATAAGCCGGCTAATGTCTCTGTTCCAAACAGGTTGACACTGGAACAAAAGGAACTTTGCCGTTGTAGACTAAAATTATTAACCTACTTAGATCGACTTGCAACATACGAGGTAAGGAGTAATTTTTTTTTTTTTTCAAACTAATTATGTCTTTAGAAATTCTCTCCCTCCCCCCCCCATGTGACATTGATCATGAGAACTATTTGTTTAGGGGAAAAGGCTATTCTCTCCAGAAGGAGCTTCTCTTGTAGAGCAGTCAGAGGTCAGAGGTCGTGGGAGGCCAGGTGCGTTTCCTTAGTCTAGGGAGCGGAAGTGTCCGCGCCACTTCAGTGCATCTGTGCTTCCCAGGTTTGCCGCTCTTTCCCTTTACGTCTCTCCTCCATCTTGATTTTCAGGTTAGGACATGTCGCTGGCTGCCATACCAAATCTGAGTCGTCTACTAGTGGGTTGAATGTAGTTGCTTCAACTTTGATCCCAGTTTTGGCTAAAATTGGACACTTGAATTGAAAACAGTTCACTCCTATTAGTTTCTTCAGAGGCACAGGTAGCCCCGTGCTGGGCATTTCAGTAGCACTGTGATCAGTGAGATCAGTTGAGATGTAGTCACAGGGGTCTCAGGACATACACGGACTGTAGACTGCTGCGCCACATGGCCTCCACACAGAAGCCACCAGGATTTAAACTAAGGAGCCATTAACCATTGAAGCTCGACTCACTCGCAGGCCACTCACTCCCTGGCTCCCCGTGAATCCTCCCCGTGTCAGGCACCTCCTATGGCTCCGGGTCCTGGCACATAGTGAGCCTTCAGCAAGCCTCACATGCTAGTCCCCAGGATAGGAGAGGTTTGAAGTGTCTTAATACTTCTGGCATCTACAGCAAACCCAAAAGCATTTGATTCCCTATCCACTGACATGAGAGAAACGGTTGATACCAAGGCATTGCCAGGAAAGGAGTATTTACTCACTTACCAGAACGCATGCCAGTGGATAGACCATGTCACACCTCTAGGTCGCAAAGATCTCCTCATGGTTCTATAGGTGTCACTAATTTGGCTGTTGACTATTCACGTCACTTCAGAACACCTTATGCCATTCTGTGCGAGCTCTGGGATCTTTTGAGATATCATATGAAAAGCACATTGTGAACTGCAGAAGTTGCTGCAAATTGGGGTCATTATTTTGTCTACTTGGCTTTAATTTCACTTGGAATGAAGATTTAAAAGGGAAAAGTTCTAGGGCGGGGGTAGGTAGCATAATGGTTATGCAAAGAGACTCTCGTGCCTGAAGCTCCAGTGTCCCAGGTTCAATCCCCTGTACCACCGTAAGCCGTAGCTGAGCAGTGCTCTGGTAGAAGAGAGAAGAGAAGAGAAGAGAAGAGAAGAGAAGAGTTGAGTTTTCTAGGATGTGCAGAATTTGATCAGTTCAGTTCATTTCTTTCCTTATTCTTTAGCTAAGGAACTGCTATTTCTCTTTGACAATAATACTACATTTTATTACTACAAGGTTATAGTGACATTTAAAGTTATATAGGAATCTCAGATTTTTCATAAACTAAGATGAGCTTTTGAAAATTTTGTGAAGTTGATTAAATAGATTTTTTTTTTTTAAACAGAAATGAAGAAAACCCGCTGTAGTTGCTGGTCATTTCGATATTGGTAGAGATAGGTTTTAATGAACTCTATAATAGATCATATGACAATGAGTTTATTTAAATTTCACACGAGAGCCAACTGTATGCCACACACACAACTGTATGCTGTCACACTCATGAGGGTGTCGAGATGTGAACAGGGCCAGTTTTGCTGCAGTGCTCACCACAGAGACAGTAACTGAGGAGTGAACCAGTGGGAGCATATGAAGACAGACATTCCACTTGTCCTGGGGTGTCCAGGAAAACTCTACAGGAAGCATATTCATTTCCACTTCTTCTTTTTTTTTAAACTTTCTTATTTTTTATTTTTATTTATAAAAAGGAAACACTGACAAAAACCATAGGATAAGAGGGGTACAACTCCACAGAATTCACATCACCAGAACTCCGTATCCCATCCTCTCCCCTGATAGCTTTCCTATTCTCTATCCCTCTGGGAGTATGGACCCAAGGTCATTGTGGGATGCAGAAGGTGGAAGGTCTGGCTTCTGTAATTGCTTCCCCACTGAACATGGGCGTTGACAGGTGGATCCACACTCCCAGACTGTCTCTCTCTTTCCCTAGTGGGCCTGGGATCTGGGGAAAATGGGGCTCCAGGACACATTGGTGGGGTTGTCTGTCCAGGGAAATCTGGTTGGTATCATGGTAGCATCTGGAACCTGGTGGCTGAATAAAGAGTTAATGTATAAAGCCAAAAAATTGTTGACAATCATGAACCTAAAGGCTGGAATAGTGCAGATGAAGATTTGGGGGGTCTCCATTTTGTAGATAGTTAGTAGGCCTATTTTAGTTATATTCCAAAGGGCCCAGGACTATACTATTCCCCCCCCCCCCCCCCCGAGCCAGAAATCTGATATGCAAGTGGATCCAAGTTACTGTCTGACGAGATGATGTCATGGCTGGAAAAAGGACCAGAAAGCTGGATCAGGGAAGAGAGTAGCTCCCTAACATGGGAAAGGGGTATAAATATTGCTGACTGTAAACCCCATCAGATTTGATGTGATCTGGGGCCCATCTTTAGCTTAGGAGCCTCTGTGACCTCTTCAGACTCAGAGAACTAGACTGTTATGGACACCAGAATGGAAGTTTTACTCAGATGGTGTCGGTGGTGGTTCACGTGCGGCACACTCATGACCACGTGCAGGGAGTTGGTTTCAGGTGCTCATCCACGTCTGCAGAGGGCCAGCATCACAGGCACTGGAGCACTGGCTCAGTGCTGGCTGTAGTGCTTTCTGTCTCTGTCCCCATCACTCTCTACCAAAAAAAAAAAAAAAAGGAAGACTTGTTTCTAGATCTCCAGAACTCAGAGAGACCCATGACTTGCTCTAGATCCAAGACAAGTGACAAAACACCTTAGGATAGACACACTTGCATTTTACCTGAGGGCTTGAAAGTTGTCAGTCAGTGTCTTAGGCGTTCCATCCAGAGAACTTCCTCTACGTTCCTGTTACCCTCTTAAGTTAATGGATGTTGCTTAGCAAAGACAGGCAATCTGTCTAAACAGATAGAAGCAAGAGCTCCCAGCTTTTTCCATCTTCCCAGCCATCTTCCCAACTTTTCCCAGTCTTTGATTCAGTTGCCTCAACAGATAATCATGGAGCTGTGGGAAGACAGGCCTCTCTGTGTGAAGATGGCTTCTGAAGCACTGAGCAGGCCTGGGCTGTGGACTGGAGGGGAGAGGGGTTGGAAAGACAGAAAAGACAGTCCGACACTTCTGGCTGTGTCCTAGGTTAAACTGGATTTCTGAGTGAATTTAGGAGGAAGACGGAGAGAGGGGAAGGGAGGGAGGTAGAGGAGAGAGGGATAGAGATAGATAGATATAGATAGAGAAAGAGGGAGAGAGGGAGAGAGTGAGAGAGAGAAAAGGAGGGACAGGAAGAGACAGGAAGTTGCTCTCCCATCCCACCGTCCGTGGAATGCCCAGACTCACCCATGGTACTCCCCTGTGGCGTCAGGGTGGCTCTCACAGCAGGGAGTTTGCTTGGTGAGCTGTTTTACTCCACACACACACACACTCTGCAGTAAATTCCTCACCCTCCTCCACCTTCTGGCTGGCGCTCTGTTTTTTTTTTTTTTTCCAGATGCAGACTTGCTTTTCCTTGCTGACCCTAAACTGTCCTTTGCCGTCCAAGGCTCCTTTCATTCTGCTTCCTCTCTCGGGATCCTGTTTGCTTCAGACATAGCTCATATCCCTCTGGATTCCAGAGCTTTATACCCACCTGCCCCACTGCCAGGCTGTCATTTCAGACTCGGCGTGCATGCGAGTGAGCGCTGGGTTAGGCCGTTGGCCTCCCGTTCTCCCTGAATGCCCTCCTTCCTCCCACTTTGACATCCCAGTGAATTAACTCAGTTCATAAATGCTGGTTTTTAATACCGTGGAAGTCAGTACTTTGCAGGCCTGGGGCTCAGCATTGCACATGGCAGACATGAGCACTGACACACGGGGTGAACCTGCGTCGCGGTTGCCATACCTGCTCTTCTGGGTGTCTGTGTTCAAGGTGTCTCTCCCGGGGAGCCTTTTCTTTCCTCCAGGAACTAGTTTTGGGCCCTCAGCATGTCCCCCTTTCCTGTTCCTACGTGTTTGTCGTCCCTGCTATATTTTAAGCTCCCTGGAGAGCAGGGGGTCTGTCTTGTTGCCTGTCACCTTGCTCCCAACACACAGCACACAGTAGGTGCTCTCCCCGGGTTTCTGCAGTAGCTTCTTTGTCCTTGGACGGACTTGGGGTAAGAAGCTCAAGACAGCAAAGTCGAGCTGAGCCGACCAACCCTAGCACATAAGGGCACCGCCCGTGCCTGGCAGTCAAGTCCTTGAAGCCTGAATGGTCAAGTCCACTGGCTCCCGCTGGAGTTCAAGGCCCCTGGCAGGGTTCTCACAAAATCTTAGAGATAGTTTGTTTATATCTGGGTTTTTATTTCTTTCTCCTTTCTTTCTTTCTTTCCTTCCTTCCTTCCTTCTAACCTTCTTTCCTTTCTTCCTTCTTTCTTTTTCTCTTTTTCTTCCTTCCTTCCTTCCTTACTTCCTTCCTTTCTTTCATTCTTTCTTTCTTTCTCTCTTTCTTTTTCTTTACAATCATGTCTCTCAGTTCTCTAGATTCCACATGAGTGAAACCGTCTGGAGTTGTCTTTTACCTCTTAATTTGCTAAGCACAACCATTTCTATTTCCATCCTTTTTGTCTGAAAGGACGCAATCTTTTGTGATTGCAGTGAAGTATCCTATGGAGTATATATCCCATAGTTTCCTCTTTTTTTTTTTTTTAAAAAAAAAAGAACTATAAACTTTATTTATTTATTTATTATGAAAGAGAGAGAGAGGGCGAACTAGAGCACTGCTCAGCTTTGACTTAAGGTGGTGGCAGGGATCGAACATGGGACCTCCGGGGCCTCAGGCATACAAGCTGATGTTTTAGCAGGCTGAGTAATTTCCCGGACACATCACAATTTCCTTATCCCGTCATGTGTGGATGGGCATTTAGGCTGCTCCCACTCTTCGGCTGTTGTGAATAATGCAGCTGTGAACAGAGGTGCATGTGTCCCTCTAACTAGTGCTTGAGTGTCCACTGGATCAGTCCCTGAGAGTGGCCTTGCTGGGTCATGAAGCATTTCCATTTGTATCTGAGGACTCTTCAGGCTGCTCCCCAAAGGGGCTGCCCCAGTCTGCATTCCCACCAGCTGTGTGTGAACACGACTCTTCCTCGTGCAGTCGCTCCAGCAGCAGCAGCGGGGTTCACCTCCAAAGCACAGCCATGCAGCACGGCGTTTGGTGTTTGTGCTTGTTTCTGTGTGATTAGTTCTGCTGCCTGTGAGTCTGCGTATGCAGTAAGAAATTAACAGCATCTATGATGTCGTCACCTCAAACTAAAAGCAGGAAGGCAGAGGGGGCCCAGCCATAGTGCACCTGGTTGAGGTTAACAGGTTACCATGCACAAGGACCTGGGTTCAAGCCCCTGCTCCCCCTGCTGTGTGTGTGGGGAGCTTTATGAGTGGTAAAGCAGGTCTACAGGTGGCTATAATTCTCTCTGTCTCCCCCCTGCCTCTCAGTTTCTTTGTCCTATCAAATATCAATAGAAAGAATGGGAGTCGGGTGGTGGCGCAGTGGTTTAAGCACATGTGGCGCAAAGTGCAAGGAAGGATCTTGTTTCGAGCCTCCGGCTCCCCACCTGCAGGGGAGTCGCTTCACAGGCGGTGAAGCAGGTCTGCAGGTGTCTGTCTTTCTCTCCCCCTCTCTGTCTTCCCCTCCTCTCTCCATTTCTCTCTGTCCTAGCCAACAGCGACATTAGTAAAAACAACAATAAGAACTACAACAATAAAACAACAAGGGCAACAAAAGGGAATAAATCAATATTTGAAAAAAATAAAACAAAAAGAAAAATAGGCCTCAAGGCACAGTGGATTTCTTAGCATCGGCACTGAGCCCTGTGATAACCCTGACAGCTGTAAAGAAAAAAGCAAGAAGGCAGAATGGGCACTTAGTTGGTAGCCCAGTGGATTTCAGGCCTTATTTATGTACGCAGACAGAGTTGTCAAGAGTTTTCATGTGTGTCTGTGTGCTACCCACATTTAAAAACCTTTTCATTAAATTACTGTTGCCCTCAGGAAATCCTGGGAGTGCCTCATTCTTCACAACAGAGATACGATGCTGAATTCTTCAAGAAGTTCAGAAATCAGAATATTGTTCTCTCAGCAAGAACTTATGCTCGGGTAATTTATTTCCTTTAAATATGATTATTATGGTTATTAACACTCTCCACTTTCGAACCAGGCCTTTAGTGTCCTCGAATGGACATACTCATGCACGTTTCTGTCAATATTATTATGTGTAGAGAAAATAGAATCAGATATTTAAATATTTTGACTCATTGTTTTGAATGTTAAAGGTAGTCTTTCCAGTGTCATTTCAGGAAATGTGCTGCAGGTTAGGACAGACGAGTAATATTTTAAAGCATTTCCTACGGGATTCAAGGGAGGTTCACGTCTCCGATGCTGTCGAAGGTTTTTCTCATCAGCCACTTGCCTTCTGTACAGGAGAGCAACGTGCAGGCCCTGGAAATCCTCTTCACCTACCACGGGGCTGACCTGCTTCCTCACCGCCTTGCCGTCCTCTCCAACTTCCCCGAGACCACGTCTCCTCACGAGTACGCCGCTCTGCTGCCAGAGGCCCGGTGAGTGACTGTGGGAACTGGGCTTTACCTGCACCCACATCACTGCGCTCGGGGCTTTTTCATGTTAGATGCCTTCAAGTGAAAAGAAAATTAATTTGGTCTACTTAATGGGTTTTTTTTCCCTACTAGTAGAATAATTTCTTTCTTTTTTTTTTTTTTTAAGTTTCTACTTATAAAACGGAAACACTGGGAGCTGGGCAGTAGTGCAGCAGGTTAAAAGCTCATGGTGCAAAGCGCAAAGGCCGGCATAGGGGTCCTGGTTTGAGCTCCCAGCTCCCCACCTACAGGGGAGTCACTTCGCAACTGGTGAAGCAGGTCTGCAGGTGTCTGTCTTCCTCTCCTCCTCTCTGTCTTCCCCATCTCTCTCCATTTCTCTCTGTCCTGTCCAGCAACAACAACAGCTGTGATAACTCCAATAAGTGCAACAACAAGGGCAACAAAATGGGAAGGGTGGCCTCCAGGAGCAGTGGATTTGTAGTGTAGGCACTGAGCCTGGGTGTCAGCAGGTGGATCCATACTCCCAGCCCGTCTCTCTCTTTCCCTAGTGGGGCAGGGCTCTGGGGAAAAGGGACTCAAGGACACATTGGTTGGGTTGTCTGTTCTGGGAAGTCCAGTTGGTATCATGGTAGCATCTGGAACCTGGTGGCTGAAATAGAGTTAGGATAGAAGCAGAGCAAATTGTTGACTAATCGTGACCCTAAAGGCAAGAATGCTGTGGATGGAGGTTTGGGGGGGTCTCCATTTTGGAAAAAGCGAGTAGGTCTATTTTAGATATATTCCAAGGGGCCCATGACCCAACTAGTTTTTGCCTGAGCCTGATACCTAATGTGCAGGTGACCTCAGCTTTTTTCTGGGGGGATGGTGTATCATTTGGGAAAAGGGCTAGAAAGCTGCATCAGGGAAGAGAGTAGCTCCCAAATATGGGAAAGGTATATAATAATTGTAAACCCCACCGGTCTGATCTGGGGCCCATATTCAGCACAGGAGCCTGTGTAACCTCTGCATCCCTGTAGGTCTGAGCTCACATTCCATGGTCATAGCTAGGAACAGTCCAGGCAGCACCATTTTCCGGGCCCATCATCCTCGGGTGATAGGCAGAGTATAATATCCAACGTCCCTTCGGAGAATGGAAAGTAGAATCATCTCTATGTTGTTTTGACATGATCCCAGAAGCCAGCCTGTGACTGTTGTTAACTCGATCACTTTCACTTAATGAACAAGACATCTTCCTGCTCCCAGATCTCTGGGTTCTACTCTTCTGGACCCACCACACAGTATTTTATGTTGAGGAGCAGCTCATGGAATCATATTGGCTTGAATTAATTCAGCCTTTTAGATATTGAAGTGTATTTCTTCTTTTTTAAACAATTTTTGATATCTTTTATTTATTGGCTAGAGACAGTCAGAAATTGACAGGAGAGAGGGGAGATAGAGAGGGAGGGAGACACCTGAAGCCTGCTTCACCACCCCCTGCAGGTGGGGACCAGGGACCTGAATCCCGGTTCCTGGGTGCTGTCACGTGTGCACTCAGCCAGGCGCGCCCCCACCCGGCCCTCAGAATGTTACAGTCTTAGGCAGTAAGCTGGTCCAGTGGGTGAGGAATACCGATTCTTTTATTTCTGAATAACTGTTCTCCTTCTGAAACTCAGGAGTCAAGAAGACAAACGGGGAATAAAGCACACTTTACTCTTGGTTGCCCTGAGACCCTTGTTCTGCGCTCAAGGGTGTTTGGTTGCTGGGTGCTGTGACCAAGCCTCTAAGTGCTGGAACCGTGAAGTCCCAGTTTCAGCACCTGGTGAGTCCCTGAGGACATGGCAGGTGAAGGTGGATAGGCCAGCAGCCCCTGAGTGACACCCGGGGGAGGCGTGGTACGCACAGCCCGCTCTCTGGGCTTCTGCATAGAGACGGTGTGGCCGTCCGCACGGATGAGCTGGGTCTTGGCGTGTCTGACCCTGTCACTGAGTGCAGGGCGCACTCTGTGTGAATCCTCGCGGCGTTCATCCAAGGAGCCGCTATTCTGATAGTGTGTATTCACACGGCGCATGTGTACTAACAGGTGAATTGGTCTCTGGAAGATGTCAGCTCAGGACCTCTGCATGTGTAATGCCACCGAGCTGCTCTCCTAGGTCACATGCTATAAAAAAGGTACACACACATGTGTACACAGATACGTGTATGTGTTTTTAATGATCTTTATTTATTTATTAGAAATGGAGAGGAAAGGGGTGATAGGGAGAGAGACAGAGAGACAGCTGCAGCCCTGCTTCACCTCTGCAGGGTTCTTTTCTTGTTTATGTAACAGAGAAACAGCTGAGGGCAAGAGAAGTGGCAAAGTCCTCCCGCACAATGATGGAGTTCTCTCGGTGCTGCGCACGGCCAGGCTTGTTCTTTCATTTCTTTACCGGGGAATGAATGCTTTGCAGTTGACAGTAAATACGATAGTTTGCACATGTGTAACATCTCCCAGTTTTCCACATAACAATACAACGCCCACTAGGTCCTCTGTCATCCTTCTCGGACCTGTACTCTCCCCACCCACCCACCCACCCCAGAGTCTTTTACTTTGGTGCAATACACCAATTCCAGTTCAGGTTCTACTTGTGTTTTCTCTTCTGATCTTGTTTTTCAACTTCGGCCTGAGAGTGAGATCATCCCATATTCATCCTTCTGAGGAATTGCAGGGTCACAGGGCAGGTCCATTTCTAGCCTTCTGAGAGTTCTCCAGACTGTTCTCCACAGAGGTTGGACCCACTGACATTCCCACCAGCAGTGAAGGAGGGTTCCTTTGACCCCACACCCTCTCCAGCATTTGCTGCTGCCACCTTTTCTGATGTATGACATTCTCACAGGAGTGAAGTGGTGTCTCATTGTTGTCTTAATTTTCATTTCTCTGACCATCAATGACTTGGAACATTATTATTATTTGCCTTTTGGATCTTTTCTATGGTGAATATTCTGTTCATACCCTCTCCCCATTTTTGGATGGAGTCATTTGTTTTTGTGTTGAGTTTGGTGAGCTCTTTATGTATTTTGGTTATTAGCGTTTTGACTGATGCTATGTTAACGGCATGTGACGCTCTTCTCCCATCGGGAGTTCTCTTTGTTCAGTGGTTTCTTTTGCTGTGCAGCAGTCTTTTCTTTCTTTTCCCCCCTTGCCTCCAGGGGTATTGCTGGGGCTCGGTGCCTGCAGGATGAATCCACCGCTCCTGGAGGCCATTTTTCCCATTTTGTTGCCCTTGTTATTGTTATTGCTGTCGTTGTTGTTGGATAGGCCAGAGAGAAATCAAGGGGGGGGGGACAGAGAGGGGAAGAGAAAGACAGACACCTGCAGTCCTGCTTCACCGTTTGTGAAGAGGCCCGGCTGCAGGTGGGGAGTCGCCGCCTCGAACCGAGATCCTTATGCTGGTTCTTGCGCTTGGTGCCTTGTGGGCTTCATCTGATGTTCTACTGCCTGTCCCCCTGCAGACACTTTTTGACTTGACCTAGTCCCGTTGGGTTTGTTTTTTTTTTTTTTTAGTCTTCTTTGCAATTGCATTCGTATCACTGAAGGTGTCTTTAAAATTTAGATGGAAAAGAGGTCTGCCAACCATTGATTGCTACAACTTCAGCTGCAGACACCGTGCTGCTTTGGGTCCCTGCTGGAAATGGGGGGCTGTTAATGGAAGGGGGGTGTTACTGGAGATGGGGGCTGTTACTGGGAGTGGGGGTGTTACTGGGAGTGGGGGTGTTACTGGAGATGGGGGTGTTACTGGGAGTGGGGGTGTTACTGGGAGTGGGGGTGTTACTGGAGATGGGGGTGTTACTGGAGATGGGGGTGTTACTGGGAGTGGGGGTGTTACTGGGAGTGGGGGTGTTACTGGGAGTGGGGGTGTTACTGGAGATGGGGGTGTTACTGGGAGTGGGGGTGTTACTGGGGGTGGGGGTGTTACTGGGAGTGGGGGTGTTACTGGAGATGGGGGTGTTACTGGGAGTGGGGGTGTTACTGGAGATGGGGGTGTTACTGGGAGTGGGGGTGTTACTGGGAGTGGGGGTGTTACTGGGAGTGGGGGTGTTACTGGAGATGGGAGGTGTTACTGGGAGTGGGGGTGTTACTGGAGATGGGGTGTTACTGGGAGTGGGGGTGTTACTGGGAGTGGGGGTGTTACTGGATATGGGAGGTGATACTGGGAGTGGGGGTGTTACTGGAGATGTGGGGTATTACTGGAATGGGGGTGTTACTGGAGATGGGTGTGTTACTGGAGGTGGGGCATGTTACTAGGAATGGGTTGTTACTGGAGATGGGGGTGTTACTGGAGATGGTGCGTGCTACTAGGAATGGGGGAGTTACTGGAGATGGGGTGTTACTGGAGTTGGTGTGTTACTTGGAGTAGGGTTGTTACTGGGAGTGGGGGTGTTACTGGGAGTGGGGGTGTTACTGGGAGTAGGGGTGTTTCTGGATTGGTGGTGTTACTGGAGATGGGGATGTTACTGGGAGTGGGGTTGTTACTGGAGTGGGGGTGTTACTGGGAGTGGGGCTGTTACTGGGAGTAGGGTTGTTACTGGAGTGGAGGTGTTACTGGGAGATGGGGATGTTACTGGATGTGGGGGTGTTACTGGGAGTGGGGGTGTTACTGGGTGTGGGGGTATTACTGTAGTGTGGGTGTTACTGGAGATGGGGGGTATTACTGGAGATGTGGGGTGTTACTGGAATGGAGGTGTTACTGGAGATGGGTGTGTTACTGGAGGTGGGGCATGTTACTAGGAATGGGTTGTTACTGGAGATGGGGCGTGCTACTAGGAATGGGGGTGTTACTGGAGCACCTTTTGTCCTGCTGCTCCCTGGCGGTGTTCATACAGTAACCGTGCGTAGCAGAGTTTACATCTGGCCTCCAAACATTGTCGGTATTTGCCCAGTTTTTATAGAAAGCTGTGGCTTTAGGAGTTTAATAGTATAGTAAACTCTACATTCAAGGATAGCTAAGATCGGAATCTATATTCATTTAGAGTCCTTGGCCATTAAACTCTACAGATATAAAATAGAGACCTCATATTCTGTGCTACTCTTAGTCCTAAAAAAAAAAGCAAGTCTGGTACAGTGAAATGAAAACAGACAAGCAAAGAGAAACGTCTGCGGACTTCCTTTTCAGTGTTCAAAAAATGTATTTTATGCCTGGTTAGTGGTGAGTGGATATGCTTTATAAATATACGCTTATAAGTATTTCAGAATATGATTCAGTCTTGGTTTTCTGCCCGGTTTAAATCTAATCTGAATGAAAATGACTTTTCCTGCTGTGAATTATTTTTTTTCAAAGGTGTTTATTATTGGATAGAGACAGAGAGAAATTTAGAGGGGAGGCAGAGATAGAGAGGTAGAGAGACACAGAGACACCTGCAGCCCTGCTTCACCACTCACAAAGCTTTCCCCCTGCAGGTGGGGACCAGAGGCTTGAACGTGGGTCCTTGTGCCCTGTAATGTGTGCCCTTAACGAGGTACACCACCACTCGGCCCCTCTTGTGAATTCTTAGTATAGAATAAAGGACTGTTGTCTCTCAAAAGTTTTTTTTTTAAAGTAATTTCTCCAAAGACTTGAGTGCATTTGTTATCTTTTGATGTGTGCTCAGGTCATCATTTTGAGCTGAAATTTCAGAACTGATTTCATAGTACTTACTCTGCCACGCATGGATACATAGTTTCGTAATGCCTTAGTGCTCTTTTGTTGTTGGACTTGTTCTTACTGGGGAGGTGATGGTTAGAAGACAGTTTGCCAATAGGTGCAATCTCTCACCTTTCCACAGCAGCTCCTAGCACCACCTCGCTCTCTTTCGTTTCTGTTTATTTTCTTCGCCAGAGAGAGACTCTTGCCCTGCGTAGCCATGGAGTTCTGCTAGGGCTTCGACATGATCCACAGCTCTCACCCCGGATGGGCCCTTCGTGGGACGCGGGACATGACCTAACTGGTCTTACTTGCAATACTTTAGGATGCCACATTGTAGCAGAGGAGAAGATGAAGTTCTTTGCATCTTTCCTTGTGATACGTTGCTTAAGAAAACTTAGACTTTGGGCGGCCTGGTGGCACCGAGCCCAGCTAAGCTCTCATGGTACCAGGCGCGAGCACCCGCTCAAGGATCCAGTTTGTGCCCCTGGCTCCCCACCTGCAGGGAGGAGCTTCAGTAGCGGCGAGCCAGGTCTGCAGGTGTCTGTCTTTCTCCCGCCCTCTCTATCTTCCCTGCTTTCTCAGTTTGTCTCTGGGAAAAATGGCAGCCAGGAGCAGTGGATTCATAGTGCAGGCACTGAGCCTCAGCGACAACCCTGGAGGCAAAAAGAAAAAGAACATTTAGCCAGGCTAGTTTTCCCACCCCCAGACTGCGTCATAAAGTGGAGAGGCACCACACCCCAGACCTTGCCCCATGCCCTGGCTGACCTCCTGTCATGCCAGCCTGTGAACAGGACCTGCTGCATCCTTCCAAGGCTTCCGCCTGTCCAGTGACTCATCTCTCCGGCCCCAGAAGCCTTGGAGCTTTTCAAATGAATTCCTCTTTCTCTCCGGCCCCAGAAGCCTTGGAGCTTTTCAAATGAATTCCTCTTTCTCTCTCCCCGCCCTCCCCCTCTCTTTTTCTCTTTCCCTCCTCCGTCCCTCCCTCCCTCCCTCCCTCCCTGCCTCTCTCCCTACCTTCTTTCTTTCTCTGTATTTTGAGAAACATGCAGGCTTTTAGTGACAAGAAAGAGTTTTGACACTGAGTATATCTTTTACTGGCAAGATTTAGTATGGGTAACAGGCTTTGTTGTTAACGTTTAATTGTAATTGTCCCCTCTCCTTATTAATTGCTTGTGACTGCAAAGCAGAATCACATTTTCCAAACACAGCTTTTCCGTGTGGTGTTTCATCATTTCTTTAATATTCTCATCGGCCTTGTTTATTCGTGTAGTTTAACAATTTTCTTATATGTAGGATAGTCATTTTTTATCCTCCCCTTTCTTTCTCGTGTTCTCTTTCTTAATAATCATGAACCGTTAAATCAAATCTGTCTTTTAAAAAATATACATTTTGAATGGGGGTTGAAAGTTTACTTTTTACTGTGCTTTTAAGCACCGGCTCTCCCCCCATCCAGGATGGAGCCCTGCAGGGCTAACCGGCAGTGCTGTTGGCTCAGTCACACCTGCACTTGGCTGTAGCCAGGTCTTCTGCTAGTAGCTTCGTGTTTCTGTAGTGGATTCGGGGTGTCATACTGCATTTATACTTCATTTACCTGTGACACGTGGAGACAAGCTTGAATGTTCACTGTCAGCCAAGAAACCCTTAGACACATAGCTGTTTACTAGCCGATGAACATTGATTCTCATATTTACATTCCTCGCCAGTCTCCAGAGTAGGCAAGGAATGAATGACTGAATTGTATTTGGTGTATTTTGATTATTGCAATATTTAAAGTATCGCATAGTGGAAGTGCAGAACTCTGCGGGTTCTGATGGAAATAGAATTTTCAGAAGATATCATTTTTTTCCTATCCTCCTTGAAAAGCTGTTACTGTTGTAACCTGGCTGTTTGCTTGTGATTGTCCAAGCTAAGAGGGAGAGCCGGAGGATGGAAGTCTGTGAAAGGCAGACAGTCGCGGGAGGTGGAGGTGTATTTCTGTGGACCATGTGTGTGGATTTAGAAGTTTCCGCTTTATCTGTTCGTTTGCGATTGAATTATCCACCGGATTTGTTTGGAGCATTCTGCGAAGTTGGCTACTCAGTGATCTAGGTGACAGGTCACTCCGTCTAAAGAAAAGGGACCAGTGGCCTGTGGTGCCGGCCCTTCAGATCTCGGAGGTGCCAGCTCAGTCTCGTGCCCACAGCCTCTTAGTGTCAAGTGCAGAGCCACCGTTGTGTTGGAGCAGGACAAGCACTGTCACCCGCTCTCTGCCAGAGCGACTTTTGAGGCTGTGGGAAGATCTGTGCAGCAGACACCCCCCTCCCTGTGACCTGGACACACGTGACCCCTTTCTGCTGCAGCCTTGGTTTCTCTCCTGTCCTTGTCTCTGGCTTTCTGTTCCCTTGCTAGCCTTCAATGACTTATTCCTTCTTTCCTTAGATATTCCTTTTCTTTCTTTCTTTTTCTTTTGCTTTCAGGGTATTTGCTGAGGCTCAGTGCCTGCACTATGAATCCACTGGAAAAATGGAGGCCATTTTTTCCTTTTTTTTTTACTGGATAGGACGGAGAGAAATGGAGAGAGGAGGGGAAGTCAGGGAGGGAGAGAGAAAGACACCTGCAGACCTGCTTCACCGCTTGTGAAGTGACCTCCCTGCAGGTGGAGAACTAGGGGCTTGAACCGGGATCTTTGCAAGGGTCCCTGCACTTCCTACTGTGTGCGCTTAACCCGGTGTGCCACCACCCAGCCTCCAGCCTTTATTTTTTGTGTGTGTGTTTTCTACTCCACTGATAATTCTGCAAAAAAAAATCCAGGGCTCCCAGGAATTCCCTCATTCCCATTTTTCACTGGTGTCATTGGTCCGTATGTTTGTTCAGCGTCATTGCTAGTCATCTTTTTTTTTTTTTTTTTTAAGTGATCCCATCGGAATAAATTGCTATGATCTGAATGGTGTGTATAGCATGATGGGTGGGAGCAAAGTGAGTGAATAGGTACCTGGAGACGCTTGGGAAGTGGAAGAGATTGATGTAGCACAGTAAATAGGATGCAGTCAAAAGCCTCCATTTAAGCTTCCCCCGGGGGGCCAGGCAGTGGTGCAGCTGGTTAAATGCACACAACACAGGGCACAAGGTCCCAGGTTCCAGCCCCTGATCCCCACCTGCAGGGGGAAAGCTTCACGAGTGGTGAACAGGGCTGAGGTGTCTGTCTCTTTCCTTCTGTTTCTCCACCACACCTCTGTGTTTCTCTGTGTCTCTATCTAATAAGTAAACAGATATTATATAAACCAGAAGTGCTCTGGCGGCCACGTGGTGAAGCTGGCACCCTCGGGCGTGGCTTGCTAGGTTTTTGGCTAGAGCTTTTTGATGGAACTTGGCACACAAACAGTCGACACAATGTCTGATTCTAAAAATAAAAAGAAGGAAACTAAAAAAGGTCCTGGGTTACTGATGCTTCCAGATGTCAACTGTGCTGTAGCCCATCAGCCACCTAATAAGATAAAAACCACAGGCACACACACAGACATGCACACACACAGAGACACATACACACACACAGACATGCACACACAGACACACACAGACACGCACAGAGACATACACATACACAGACATACACACACAGACATGTACGTGGACACACACAGACATGCACACGTAGACACACACAGACACGCACAGAGACATGCACACACAGACACACACAGACACGCACAGAGACATACACATACACAGACATACACACACAGACATGCACATGGACACACACAGGCATGCACACACAGACACACACATGCACATGCACACACACGACACACACACACACACACACACCTGGCCTTCTTTTCGAGACAGTCTGAATTGCAGACCTGTCTAACTTTTCACCTTGAAACCGAGGTGATAAATACTAGCTGACTTTAATTTGTGCATTGATTAGTCTTTTTTTTTTCTTTATGTGTTTTTGACTTTGTCTTTTTCCATGTCTGAGTGATTTTTAGAGCCATTTGGCCATTATATATATACTTTTTATTCCATTAGTTTTTTTTTTCACATGCTATAACGTTTACCCTTTCACACACTCTTCCTAGCACAGCACAAGGATGCTGAGTGCATTTATATCACTGTACAGCCAATTTCCAGAGCGCTTCACCTTCCGGTAAAACTTTGTCCCCATTAAACACCAGCTCCATGTTTTTCCTTCCTGACATCTGCCATGCACCTTCTGTTTCTGCGAGTTTAGCCGCACAGGGTTTGGGCGATGGAGCAGCAATTGTGCGAGGACCCAGGTTCGAACCCCAGCTCGCCACATATGAGCGACTCAGTCCGTGGGCTATCTTTCACTCCCTTACTTTCTTCATTAAGCACAACCTTGTCCAGTTTCATCTGCGATGTCCCAAACTACGCAATATTATCATCTTTTTCACTGCTGAGTAATACTCCATTGAGTCTGCATCTAATAACCTCGTTATCCAGTCATCTGCCCATTGGTATTCTGTTTGTTTCCATATTTCTCTGACCTTGTTTCTTAAGTTCCATTTGTAAGGGAGGCCACCTGGTATTTGTCCTTCTCTTTTTGGCTTATCTTACTGAACACAATTTCTTTCTGTTCCATCCAAGATGACTTCCTGCCGGGCTAGCTTCGCGGGTGGGAGACAGACGACTAGGGACCCATGCCTGAGCTGTACGCAGTATCTCTTTATTCATGTGGAACGCAGCACAGTCTAAGCCAAGCTATTCCTAATCACAATCCTGTCCTTATATTTATACTCGCCAAGTAGGGTGGAAACAGGATGTGACGTAGAGAGGGTGGAGTGAAAAAAGACTGGTGGAAATCAGGGTGTACTAGGAGAGGGGGCGGAGCAAAAAGACATCATGAACCAGTGGGGATTAAACCAATGCCCTGTAGGCAGGGCGGTGCTTAGTTAACAGTGGTATGTAAATAGAATACAGTGTTAAGCAGGGGGGATTAAACCAATAAAACAGAAGGGGTCTTAGAAGCAGAATTAGAAGCAGACCAACAATTTCCTCATTTTGAACGGCTGAGTAGTATTCCACTGTGCGTATGTATTTATGCCAGAGCTGCTTGCTTGCTTGCTTCTTTTTTGTTGCCCTTGTTGTTTTATTGTTGTTGTTATTATTGTTGTTGTTGTTGGATAGGACAGAGAGAAATGGAGAGAGGAAGGGGAGACAGAGGGGGAGAGAAAGACAGACACCTGCAGACCTGCTTCACTGCCTGCGAAGCGACTCCCCTGCAGGTGGGGAGCTGGGGGCTCGAACCGAGATCCATATACCAGTCCTTGTGCTTTGCGCCACGTGCGCTTAACCTGCTTCACTACCGCCTGACTCCCATGCCAGAGCTTCTTAAGTGCTGATTGGTCATGAGGTATCTGGGTTGCTTCCAGGTTCGGGCTATTATACACTGTGCTGTTAGGGCCGTAGGTCGGCACACATCTCTTTGAAAGGTGTTTTTGCTTCCTTTGATAAATCTGAGGGCACCCTTTTTCCTGAACTAACAAATGCATCCTCCTCGGAAGATGTCACTCTGTCCAGCACTACCCTGTGGTACCCGCCATTCTTTGCATAAAATGAGATCTTCTCTCATTAACACATTTCCTTCCAATTTTCAGTTCCTGACTGATAATTTCACAACGTGATTTTTAAGGAGATTATAACATCTTCTAAATAGTTGTATTGCCTCAGGGAAATAGTGCCTATAATTCTCTTTGATCTCACAGTGTCTTTCCCAGTGAAGATTTCATTAATATGTAAATTCTTGTCTGTAACAGCAGTGAATCTCTTTATCACACTATATTTAATTAACATATAAATAACCCTGTGAGACATGGTTCCCAGTTTCTGATATAGGCAAGTCTGTTTCAATATTAGATATATAATTTTTTTTTGCCTCCAGGGTTAGTGTTGAGGCCTATGAGCCCACCGCTCCTAGAGGCCGTTTTTTCTTCTTTTCCTTTCTATTATACTTGATAGGACAGAGAGAAATTGAGAGAGTAGAGGGTAATAGAGAGGGAGAGAGAAAGAGAGACACCGGCAAACCTGCTTCACTGCTCGTGAAGCAAATCCCTGGCAGGTGGGAAATCAGGGATTCGAACAGGGGTCCTTGCACCTGGTCCCATGTGTGCTTAACCAACTGCACCACCGCCTGGTCCCCTCAATATCACATTTGTAAGAAGTGAAATTCTATTAAGAATCAAATTCACATTTTGTAGACAAAGCCATTGCATTTTTTTTAAAGAATGTTTTGATGTCAATTTCATGTAGTCCCCGAAGTTTTGATCCTGAAGGAATCACGACAAATATCCTTGACATTCGTGATGTGTACACCACACACCGTGGTGCTGAAACATACTTGACGTCAGGAATTGATCATGGACCAGCATGTTGGAAGAGCAAAAGCACATTTTCGGGAGGATCCGGGTTCGATCCCCCAGCTTCCCACCTGCAGGGGAGTCGCTTCACAGGCGGTGAAGCAGGTCTGCAGGTGTCTATCTTTCTCTCCTTCTCTCTGTCTTCTCCTTTTCTGTCCATTTCTCTCTGTCCTATCCAACAACAACAAAAACAATAATAGCTACAACAATAAAACAAAAACAACAAAAGAAAATAAATAAATATTTTTTAAAAAGAAAAAAAAAACACATTTTCATGTAGATTTGTATTGGGGGGTGGGGTATGAGGCTGAGACTGTTCCCTGTATGGCTAAACACTGCTCACACAGAAACCCAGCAGAGAATTGAGGAGACAGCATGATTTTCAGAAATTTTAAGCTTTATTTAGGAATATCGAGAACACACTCATATCGGAGTAAATGTGGGTAGTGAGAGGGAGAAAGAGAGAGAGAGAGAGAGAGATTGTACCAGCTTTTCTAACCTTCCAAGCCCAGCCTGCACCTGTTACCACTCTCTTTTCCCCATGCAACTCTTTTTCAAAAAAGTCTTTATTGTCTTTATTCATTGAATAGAGACATCCAGAAATTGAGAGGGAAGGGGGTGGCAGAGACAGAGAGAGACAGAGACACCTGTAGCCCTGCTTCACCACTTGTGAAGCATCCCCCCCTTCAGGAGGGGAGCTGGGGACTCGGTCCTGGAGACCTGTGCAGGTCCTTGCACTTAGCATCATGTGCCTCCTCCCCCCCGATGCCGTTCTCTTCAGTTGTTTGGTGTCAGTCTGTGTGTCAGAACAGGGAGTGAAAGCGGTGCAGTTTCTGCCGGCTCATTCCCCTGCTGGCAGGTGTGGGGCACAGCTCTGTGCCCCCTCCACACGTGACTTGCCCTCATCAGCGAGACCTTAGGCCTTTCCCAGTCATCACATTTAGTCTGTTTTCTGCGTCACCAAGGAAACACTGGCAGCCCTGAATCTGAAGTTTAGTTAATTACTGTGCATGCTATAACAAAATTATTGTCACCTGTTTTAATGTAAGTTAAAATTTTTTTTTCCACAGAGGCAGTATTATAAATGTGAAAATCATCACAAAAGATAAGCGAAAGCAAAACATGTGGTTATAAATATTTATGTGTCTAACTCCAACTTCTGATGGAAAACATTTCACAGAATTAAGATTTAAAAAAACACTTAAAATACTGTCTATCATGGCATATTCTTGTCAGAGCATAGGCTGTTGGACTTGGGTTTTAGTTCTAGTAACCTCCCTGCTAGGGAGCAGAGGTATTTTTGATTGCTAAGAGGGTGGTTTTTCAAACACCTTCAAAATCAGGCTGATTTTTTTTTCAGCTGGCCATAATGGTGCTGGTGAGTAAAGTTCCTATTCTTGGCATTTCTGTGTGCTGCTCCCTTTTTGCCAATCTGAACCCCCCCCTTTTTTTAAATGGCTTGGTCTACAAGTAGATGTTTATTATTTTTTTTAAATCTTTATTTATTGGATAGAGACAGCCAGAAATTTCTCAGAGCATAGGGGGAAACATTGTGGGAGAAAGAGATACCTGCAGTCCTGCTTCACCACTTGCAAAGCTTACTCCCTGCAGGTGGGGACTGGGGGCTCGAACCCTGGTCCTTGAGCGTTGTAATGTGTGCGCTCAACCAGGTTCGCCACCACCTGACCCCCTTAAAACACTTTGTCTCAGTTATTCAATTCATTTTTTTCCTGGAAAATTCTTTCATGATTCTCCATTGGAATTTTAACTTTTTCTGAGCTCATGACTTTACATTGCTCAGTCATCTTAGAAACAGCCACGCCCACACCGGGGGCCCGGTGTTGGCACATCCTGCTGAGTGCACACTCCACCCTGTGTAAGGACCCTGGTTCGAGCCCCAGCTCCCCACCTGCAGGGAGACACTTCACCAACAGTGAACCAGGCCTGCAGGCGTCTCTCTCTCTCTCTCCCTCCCTCTCTCTCTCTCTCTCTCTCTCTCTCTCTGTCTTCTCCTTCTCTGTCTCTCCCTCTCCTCTCAGTTTCTCTCTGTCCTAACAAAACAAAATCATCACATCATCCTTTGCTAGTGGTCTAAACACCATTTTCAGACTTGATTTCAGCGTTTGGGAGGAGGACAGCGGCTCATGGAACCTGCCCCTCTCGGTCACAACCCAGCTCATCACACTCTCTCATAACTGCTGAGCGACTTGCTCCTGCCACATATTCTTTATTCTCCTGAGTGTCAGCAGGTCTTTTGCTTTGGCTAAACTCTTTTCTTGTGTTGTTAGTTATTCCTAAATATAATCATAGCCGTGATCATTCTAGCTTCTTCTTCTAGCGTTTGCCCTTCTTCCGTAGCCAGTCAACAGGTCAGGTTGAAAGCTGTCAGGAGCTGCTTGTTGCTGGCTTTGAAAGTGCCTGGGATCCATGTGGATTCAGTCGGCTAGGAAGGATCGTCAGTTTCCCCAATGAATGGGTACTCACGGGATGCACCACGGGAAGGTCGATCCAATGCATCCCATTCAATGCATCCCATTCAATGCATCATCATTCTAGCTGATCACATGTATTACATGACACTCCTGCTTATCACAGAGTAGATGTTGAAATGCCAGCGAGGCAGATGCAACCGATATTTCCCACCCATGGAAAGGCCTTGCTTGCACTGATGGTAATGCCTTTTATTTATTTATTGATTCCCTTTTGTTGCCCTTGTTGTTTTATTGTTGCTGTTATTGAGAGAAATGGAGAGAGATGGGGAAGACAGAGGGGGGAGAGAAAGATAGACACCTGCAGACCTGCTTCACTGCTTGTGAAGTGACTCCCCTGCAGGTGGGGAGCCGGGGGCTTGAACCGGGATCCTTATGCCGGTCCTTGTGCTTTGCGCCACGTGCGCTTAACCCGCTGCGCTACTGCCTGACTCCCAGTAATGTTGCTTTTTATGGCAGTTTAATATGTGAGTTACTAAAGACATTACATGCACTCATCTCATCCGCTCCAGATCAGACGTCAGTACTGTTACTGTCTGCGTCTCCTCAGTGAGGAAATGGAGTCACAGGCAGGTTGGCTATCTTTGTCAGCGTTGCACAGCTATTCAGGGTGGAGTCATTCCAAGAGAAAAGTTGGAATTCTGAGGACATACTGTTTAATGTGATAGACTAGAACACAAGGCAATGTTAGCTGTAGTCTCCCCTTCATTTTGGGCAAGTGATAGTATGATGCTTATTAGATTCGTAAAGCAATGTAGTCCCAAAGATCAAGCTGTTTATTCACCTGTGAGATGAGGAGGCTGCATGCCACCATGACAGACGCTAGGACTTATGAAGCCACACCCAGGGACTCCCAGAGGCTGCATGCCACCGTGACAGACACGCTAGCACTGAAGAAGCCACGCCCAGGGACTCCCCTAGGCTGCATGCCACCATGACAGACGCTAGGACTTATGAAGCCACGCCCAGGGACTCCCAGAGGCCCTGCAGTGGAGCCTGTTCAGATAGTACTGCTGGTCAACTAGAAAAAAACTATGAAAAACACCTGAAAACTCAACAAAACACAACCAGGATCTCTCTAGAAACTTACTAAGCCTCAGCCACCAAGTTGCAGACACGACTCTGACACCACCCTGACTTCCCGGGGCAGACAACCTCACCCATGTGTCCTGGAACCCCATCTCCCCAGAGCCCTGCCCCACGAGGGACAGACAGACACAGGCTGGGGGTGTGGATCCACCTGCCAACACCCATGTCCAGCGGAGAAGCAATGACAGAAGCCAGAACTCCCACTTTCTGCTCCCCATAAAGAATATTGGTCCATCCTCCCAGAGGGGGAGAAATGTCAGGGAGAGATGCCCAGAGGGCTCTGAACTCCAACTCCATCAGGACCCGGAGAGAGAAGGAGTGGGGGGCGGGAAGAAAGTCTGTACCGGTGAAAGCTGATAAATCAGAGAACTATTACCTTGACATTAGTAAAAGTAGATTTATCTACAAATTAAAAATAAAGCAAGCCTGAGAGTTGGCACAGCGCCTAGAACTTTGGACTTGAAACGCTTCTAGCGTCTAGTCCACAGGCTACACCTGCCAGAGCGATGCTGGGATTCTCCCCCTCCTTGGTGCTCTCCTTCCGTCAACATTTTTTTTAAAAAAATCTACATGTAATAGGGAAAAATGAAACCTTTTAGCTTCTTATTAAAATTATGATACATAAAAAAAATGAGGTATGCTTTCCACTCCATTCCAGTTCATTGTAGCTTGAAAGAAGTCTTGCAATTTTCTTGTCTTTAAGTACCAGGTGCATTTTGCCTTGTTGAGGGCAGCCACTAACTAACTAACTAATCGTCTCAGTAATAGCTCTTTTTATCTAATTTTAGGGAGAGGAAAATGCAAATCCTGTGATCATTTCTTCCCAATGTCTTTTAGCAAGCATTTGGTGTAGCTCATGGAATTGTATCTGCTTTCACTAGAAGAGATAACAATCACTCGCTAAGTTTATTTTCCCCAGATTTCTCCATTTATTGCTATCCTTTATTATGTTGGAAGAGAAAGCTCTGTATTATTTGTGTCCAAATGTTACCTTTTTCCTTTCCATTTCAGTGACTTGTGATAAAATATTAGTTGTTCAGATCATATAAACACTGTACAGTCCAAAAACTCGACTGAGAATAAAACTAAATAGGCTTATGATAAGAAATACAGATATCGCATGTATTTACAAATATCATAGACACAAATTTGGTCAAATACTGTAAAGAAAGAAGTGGTTTCACATTATTATAATGGCCAAAACATCCATCTACCTTGCTCAAAGTTTTGCATTTTTATGCTTCTTTTTAGTCAACACTAATGAAGTCAACATTGCCTGAATGTCTGAATAATGAAACACATCCCTGTTTAAAAGTATGTAACTGAAAAAGAAATAAAAAATAAAGGTAGTTTTTTAAAAAAAAATTAGTTGTTGACGTGGAAGAAACTAAAATGGCTTTCCACTTGATGAGAATTAAATAACAGAGATACGAAATGGGAGGATGGAAGGATCAGAGGTTCTGAGTAGTGTCGATGGTCTAAACCACTGTCTGTGTGGCTCAGAGATTACAGATCTGAACAGAAGGCCTTCAGAAGCGTGTGGCTGGCACAGAGTCTGCCAGCACATTAAGAGACTCACAGATGAGTGTATTCCAAAGGGCCTGTGGCTATACTAGTTTATTTTTTTCCTTTTTCTTTTTTCCCTTGAGCCTGAAATCTGATATGCAGGTGGATCCATGATATTATCTGGGAAGATGATGTCATGGCTGGAAAAAGGACCAGAAAGCTGGTGGGGGAGATGCCGTGATCATGGACCTTTTTATTATCTGAGGAAGCCAGCAACTGAGCCTTTTCTGCCAGCATATTACAATATTACATATTTTACATATTACATATTACATATTTTCTGTGCCAAGCACAGAACTTTGGAGATGTGCGTTGATAGAGATGATGCACCCTGCTCCTCGTTCAGTCCGCCCCTAAGGCCATGGTCGCCGGCAATGCCTGGTAACTAATCTGTCAACTGTCACTTCAGTCTTACAGGCGACTCCTTGATGATCCTTCCTTGGCATGAAAGTGAACACCGGGAGAAAGACTGGTGTGAGGGGCTGGAGTGCAGGTAAGAAGGAGCCAGCGGGAGGAATCTTGGCTTCTCAGGGCAGGGCTGGGTGGAGGGATCTCAGAAGGAGGAGTGCTGCTTATGATTACTTCCTTGACGGTGGGTCCTGGCTTAGGACTTATATGACATTCTGCGAAGGAAGTTGACTTGACTCAGTCGTCCTAAACGCTTGTTTGTTTGTTTATTGCCACCAGGGTTATCAGTGTGGTTAGGGCCTGCGTGGGGAGTCCGACTCTCCTGACAGCCACCTTCCTCTGCCCTCCTTTCCCCGCCCTGCCCCGCCCTTCCCTTCCCTTTCTTTTCTTTCTTTTTCTTCTCTCCCCTCCCCTTTTCTTTTCTCTTGATCAGGAAGAGAGAAATTGAGAGAGGAGGGGAAGATAGAGGACAGAAAGATAGACACCTGCAGAATTGCTTCCCCACGCATGACGTGTTCCCCCTGCAGGTGGGGACCCTGGGCTTGAACCCTCATAGAAAAAGTTTATAGTGGAAAAATGTGCAGTGTTCTACCAGAGTCATTCTAAGAGTGATATTCCTGCGCCTCTGTTCAGTGTGAGGCGCTCGCATCCACACCGCCCTGCACAGTCCTGCGCCTCTGTTCAGTGTGAGGCGCTCGTATCCATGCCGCCCTGCACAGTTGCCTTGCAGAGGCCGCTCTGGCCGCGTGTGCATTTTGTCTCTGATTCAGTCTTTGGAGCCTCAGGACAGGACTGGGAAGCTTCACCTGCTGCCACAGCAGCTTGGCCACGAGGTGAGGATGGGTCAGCTTCCCCATGAGAGACTGAAATACCTTTCTCACCTGCTCTCTAAAATCAGGTAAAGACATTGTCACTGTCTCTTCTTCATTCTTTCTTTATGTGAGATCCGAGCTTTATTTACTTATTTTATTTTTAAGAAATATTTTAATTTGTTATTGGATAGAGACAGAAATTGAGAGGAGTGGGTCTGAGAGGGAGAGAGACAGAAACGCCTGCAGCCCTGCTTCACCACTTCTGAAGCTTCCCCCCTGCAGGTGGGGGACCAGGGGCTTGAACCCGGGTCCTTGCGTGGTGTAATGTGTGCGTTTAGCTAGATTTGCTACCACCTGGCCGCAGAGCTTAAATATTATTATTATTTTGACACGTTGGTTGTGCCAGACCCTCCAGCCTCGCCTGTGGTAGGACCTGATAAAATGGAGATTGAGTATTGGTCCCCTGGACCCTTAGTGAGCGTGTCTGCCCTGCATCTCGAAGCCCAGGTGACCTCCTCCCGCCCTGCGCTCACAGGGTGGGCAGGCGTATTCTCTGAAGAGATGTTTGGAGAATGGCGTGACTCCTGAGAAGATCCTTCTGCCTAATGAGATCCAGACTGAGGACACCTGTGTGCTGGGGGCTGGGCGGTGGCACCCTTGGTTAAGCACATACACTGCAGTGCACTAAGACGCGGGTTCAAGCCCCCGGTCCCCACCTGCAGGGGGGAAACTTCCGAGTGGTGAAGCAGGGCTGCAGGTGCCTCTCTGTCTCTCTCCCTCTGATCTCCCCCTCTTCTCTCACTTCTTCTTTGTCTCTGTCCTATAATAAGTAAATAAAATAAAAAAAACAGAGGGGTCAGACAGTAGCGCAGCAGGTGAAGCGCATGTGGTGTAAAGCGCAAGGACCGGAGTAAAGGCAGTCACCGCCGTGTCCTGAGCAGACGCATGGAGGAGAACCATGAACTGAAAGACTTATATTGGGGGGGGGGTGCAGCGAGGATGGTGGCAATGGGGGTTGCACACAGGATCAATGGGTCTTTCTTTTTAATTTTAATTTTTATTGATGCCAGGGTTCTCTCTGGGGCTTGATACCAGCACTGCTAATCCAGGGCTCCCAGTAACCATTTGTCCTTTTTTTATTTCTAATTTTTATTAGATAGGAGAGAGAGATATTGAGAGAGGACACAGAGAGAGAGAGGGAGAGAAAGAGAGATCCTTACAGACCTGCTTCAGGGCCTATGAAGCAGACCCCCTTTCAGGTGGGGAGCGGGGCCTTGAACCTGTGTCCTTGTGCTTGTTACTATGCCCCCTTAACCAGTGTGCACTGCCCGGCTACTTACTATGTCCCTTAACCAGTGTGCACTGCCCGGCTAGTTACTATGCCCCCTTAACCAGTGTGCACTGCCCGGCTAGTTACTATGCCCCCTTAACCAGTGTGCACTGCCCGGCTAGTTACTATGCCCCCTTAACCAGTGTGTACTGCCCGGCTAGTTACTATGCCCCCTTAACCAGTGTGCACTGCCCGGCTAGTTACTATACCCCCTTAACCAGTGTGCACTGCCCGGCTAGTTACTATACCCCCTTAACCAAGTGTGCACTTCCCGGCTAGTTACTATGCCCCCTTAACCAGTGTGCACTGCCCGGCTAGTTACTATGCCCCTTAACCAGTGTGCACTGCCCGGCTAGTTACTATGCCCCCTTAACCAGTGTGCACTGCCCGGCTAGTTACTATGCCCCCTTAACCAGTGTGCACTGCCCGGCTAGTTACTATGCCCCCTTAACCAGTGTGTACTGCCCGGCTAGTTACTATGCCCCCTTAACCAGTGTGCACTGCCCGGCTAGTTACTATACCCCCTTAACCAGTGTGCACTGCCCGGCTAGTTACTATACCCCCTTAACCAAGTGTGCACTTCCCGGCTAGTTACTATGCCCCCTTAACCAGTGTGCACTGCCCGGCTAGTTACTATGCCCCTTAACCAGTGTGTACTGCCTGGCTAGTTACTATGCCCCCTTAACCAGTGTGCACTGCCCGGCTAGTTACTATGCCCCCTTAACCAAGTGTGCACTGCCCGGCTAGTTACTATACCCCCTTAACCAGTGTGCACTGCCCGGCTAGTTACTATGCCCCCTTAACCAGTGTGCACTGCCCGGCTAGTTACTATGCCCCCTTAACCAGTGTGCACTGCCTGGCTAGTTACTATGCCCCCTTAACCAGTGTGCACTGCCCGGCTAGTTACTATGCCCCCTTAACCAGTGTGCACTGCCCGGCTAGTTACTATGCCCCCTTAGCCAGTGTGCACTGCCCGGCTAGTTACTATGCCCCCTTAGCCAGTGTGCACTGCCCGGCTAGTTACTATGCCCCCTTAACCAGTGTGCACTGCCCGGCTAGTTACTATGCCCCCTTAACCAGTGTGCACTGCCCGGCTAGTTACTATGCCCCCTTAACCAGTGTGTCCTGCCCGGCTAGTTACTATGCCCCCTTAACCAGTGTGCACTGCCCGGCTAGTTACTATGCCCCCTTAACCAGTGTGCACTGCCCGGCTAGTTACTATGCCCCCTTAACCGGTGTGCACTGCCCGACCACTGGACCAGTGGCTCTTATTTGGTGCATTTTCATGCTTTTTGACTTTTACAAACTGTGCTTGTATTGGTACATGGTAAATGATGAGTAATGGTGATATTTAAGTGGTGGATAAATGTCCTCACGAGTCATGCGTCCTTGCGAAGAAAGTTGAGGTCATGGGTGAACTCAGCGGGTTCCCGTCACTTGCTACCTGGGGATCTGCTCGCTGCCTTGAAGGAGCAGAGGACTGCAGTTCCTCTTGTCAGCCCAGTGGAGTCTAGTGCAGTGGGCCTGTGGCGTAACGGAATGTTCTGCTATTTCTCTTAAAAATGATTTGTTTGGGGGCCAGGCGGTAGCACAGTGCACGTGGTGCTAAGCGCACCGACCGGCATAAGGGTCCTATTCCTGCCCTCGGCTCCCCACCTGCAGGGGAAAGGTCGCTTCACAGGCGGTGAAACAGGGCTGCAGGTGTCTTTCTCTCCCCTTCTCTGTCTTCCCCTCCTCTTTCCATTTCTCTCTGTCCTATCCAGCAATAGCAGCAGCCATGGCAACAGTGACAATAACAACAAGAGCAGCAAAATGGGAAAAAGTGGCCTCCAGGAGCAGCGGATCCATAGTGCAGGCACCGAGCCTCAGCAGTACCCTGGAGGCAAAAAACAGGATTTGTTCTTGGGGCCAGGTGGTAGCATACCTAGTTAAGCGCGCACATAACAGTGCACAAGGACCTGGGTTCAAGCCCCCGGTCCCCATCTACAGGGGGTTAAGCGTCACAAATGGTGAAGCAGGGCTACAGGTGTCTATCTTTCTATCTGTCCCTTTTTGTCTACCCCCTTTGTTCTAAATTTCTGTCTCAAATAAATAAAGTGTTTATTTAAAAAATCGGATTGAGAGAGCTCAGCATGCTTGGCTGCAGAGGCTGTTCTAGAAAGTGGCTGAGCAGAGCAGGCAGGATCTGAGGGCCGTGACAGGACGGCATTGTGCAGTGGAGGCAGGAAGGTTTCTGGATGGCAGGAGAGTTCACTGTAGCAGATGACACCAAGGGGAAGGCCAGGCAGACTGGGAGCAGTTACCAGGGAGTTCAGAGCTGCTTCTCTGGTTTGCTGCCGGAATTAGGCAGCTTTGAAGGGACGCTTGCAGGCGATGTGATGTGTGTGTGTGTGTGTATGTGTGTGTGTGTGTGTGTGTGTGTGTGTGTGTGTGTGTGTGTGTCAGTCACTGGGTCATCCTTGATCAGAGTGCTGATGGCATTTGTTTTTTGTTTGTTTGTCTTTTGGGGGTACACAAATCTTTATTATTGGATCAGGAGGGGGTGGCTCAGGCCACGTGGAGTCAGCCGAAAATGGCTGTCCCCAATACCTCACCACCCGGGGGGGGGGGGAGAGAGAGAGAGAGAGGGCAGGCGCCAAGGGCGGGGGGGAGCTGATGGCATTTGTGATCCTAATTGTGTTTGCAGTTGACTCATTCTGACAAATACAGTAGGTTCTCTAAGGTGTGTGGATACTGCGCTCAAATATATTTTCCCCCTTTTAAAGGTTTTATTAGTGATTCAACATTGATTTACAAAATTACATGTCAACAGGGGTATAAACACACTCCACTCGCACCTCCAGGGTCTGGATCTCCAGTCGCTCCACTGCAAGCCACCACACGGGCCAGCCATCATCTCTACAGCTGTCTGTTTACATTGCACATAGCTGCCCCGCTGCTCTTTCTGACCCAAGCCTCTCTTCCCCTCCCAGCCAGTCATGACAGCGTAACTCCCTCCACATGCCCCTCTCCTTTCCCTTCTCTCTCTCTCTGGGTGCTGATGGAGCTGGAGTTCAATGCCCCTTCGCTTCCTCCTGTCACTTCTCCCCCACTGGGAGTAGGGATCAAGGTTGTTTTTGGGGAGCAGAAGGTGGGAGGTCTGGTTCTCTAACTGCTTCTCCGCTGCACATGGGCGTTGCCAGGTGGATCCACACCCCCAGCCTGTCTCTCTCTTTCCCTGTGGGACAGGGCTCTGGGGAGAGGAGGTTCCAGGACACACTGGTGAGGTCGTCTGCCCAGAGAGGTCAGGATGGAATCATGATAGTGTCTGCAACTTGGTGTCTGGAAGGTGGCAGCACATAAAGTGAGACAAAATAAACAGGAGGCAAAAAGTCGGAACAGAGCAGATGAGAGTAGGGATCTTGGAGTGGAAGAAAGCGGGGAAGTCCAGCTTGGGCATGCTCCTGGGGGCACACAGTTAACAATAGTTTTGCTTGAGTTTGGCAGCTAGCCTGAAGTGGGATAAGAATATTGTCTGAGAGAATGGTGTCAGAGTCGAGCAAAGGGCTAGAAAGTTGGGTTAGGGCAGGGAGTAGCTCCCATTCTTGGAAAAAATTCTGTGGATAGAATTAACTCTTTACCTCCACTCTCCTGACCCAGGGCCTATATATTTATATTTAGCATATATGTAAATATATAAGATGTTTATATTTAGCATATATGTAATATATAAGATGTTTGTATTTAGCATATATCTAATATAAAATATATTTATATTTAACATATATAATATATTAAGCATATATGTAATATATAATACATTTATATTTAGCATATATGTAATATATTTATCTTTAATATATAATATATATATTTAGCATATATGTGATATATTTATATTTAGCATATATGATATATTTATGTTTAGCACATATATAATATATTTATATTTAGCACATATATAATACATTTATATTTAGCACATATATAATATATTTAGCATATATGTAATATATTTATATTTAGCATAGATGTGATATATTTATATTTAGCACATATGTAATATATTTAGCGTATATGTGATATATTTATATTTGACATATATAATATATATTTAGCATATATGTAATATATAATATATTTATATTTAGCATATATGTAATATATTTATATTTAATATATATGTCTAGCATATATCAATATATATTTATATTTAGTATATATGTAATATATTTATATTTAACATATATAATATATATTTAGCAAATATCAATATATATTTAGCATATATGTAATATATTTATATTTAATATATAATATGTATATTTAGCATATATGTACTATATATTTGTATTTAGCATGTATGTACTATATAATATATTCGTATTTAGCATATATGTGATATATAATATACTTATATTTAGCATATATGTGATATATTTATATTTGATATACTTATATTTATATGTGATATATTTATATTATATATATAATATATATATTTAGCATATATGTGATATATTTGTATTCATATATATAATATATATAACATGTTATATATATGTTATATATAACATATATGATATATATATATTCATGTCTAGCGTCAGAGCCTATGTAACCTTAGAGTTTCTGCTGTTCTGAGCTGGCAGCTCATGGTCACAGCTGGGAACACTGCAGGCTGCACTCATTTCAGGACTGGTCTTCCTCAAGTGGCAGGGCAGGACACCCAGCGTCCCTTCAGAGAGCGGGGCGACCCCTGCTGTCTCTGCTGCTTATGGTGAGGACAGGGTCCTGGGAGGGCCCACCCACAGCTCATGACGACGTTCCTAACGTATGTGACCAGTCCTTCTGACAGAGGACATTTGGGCTACTTCCAGATTTTGCTTATGGTGGATGATGCAGCTATGAACGTGGGATCCGTGCTCAGACGTTTCCGGGCTCTGTGTCTGCTCATATCTATTGCCTCTGCTGAAAATGGAGAAAGAAGAACCATAAATAAAATTAAGCACCCGCTGTATTCCAGACAGGGTTTTCTGTTGATGTATCTGCATCCTGCAGGATGTCCTTGTGGTCTGGTTTCCATTTCAGTGTGGCTAGAACTTCGTCTAGTTTTGTGCAGCAGAACCGTCCCTTAGCAGTGCTGGGCTCACAGCAGCAAGCATGGCACGGCCCTTTGCTGCAAGTGAACATGGTTTCTCCCAATATGTTTATCTGAAGTATCTTAGTTTAACTTACTTTTGTTTTCTTTCAATTTTTATCTGATAGGACAGTGAGAAATTAAGAGGGGAGGGGAGACGGAGAGGGAGAGAGGCAGAGAGACAGAGAGACCTCCCCGCAACCCTGCCTCACCACTCCTGGAGCTTCCCTCCTGCAGGTGGAGAGCGGGGGCTTGAACCTGGGTCCTTGTGCACGGGGATGTGTGTGCTCAACCGAGCGTTTACCTTACTTGTTTTCCCCCTGGTATCCTCCGTGACCACTGAAGGCAGCTGGCCAGCGGCAGCCTGATAGGACCTCCCCAGATCTGCCGTCCTGTGGTGTCCCCCCAGCGGAGACCCCGAGGTGTGGGCTCTTTTCCTCATCCAGCAGTGAGCGGTGAAGAGGGGCTGCGTGTCACAGATGGCAGCCTGGGCCTCTGTGGCGGACGCCTGGCGGAGAGGTGCTGGCTTTGTTCACCTTTTTCTTTTTCATTTTGCCTCCAGGGTTATTGCTGGGGCTCAGTGTCTACACCATGAATCCACTGCTCTTGGAGGCCATTTTTCCCCCTTTTGTTACCCTTGTTGTTGTAGCCTCGTTATGGTTATATTATTGTTGTTGATGTCATTCGTTGTTGGAAAGGACAGAGATAAATAGAGGCGGGGAAGACAGGGGGAGAGAAAGACAGACACCTGCAGACGTGCTTCACCGCCTATGAAGCGACTCCCCTGCAGGTGGGGAGCTGGGGGCTTGAACCGGGATCCTTATGCCTGTCCTTGCTGCGCTTTGCGCCAGCTGCGCTACCACCCGACCCCCAGCTTTGCTCATCTTATGTTGCTGGACAGAGAGAACAAGACTTCTCAATTGGCATTTTAATGACAGTCCCCTGGGAGTGAGATCTCTCTCCCTCTCCCTCTCCCTCTCCCTCTCCCTCTCCCTCTCCTTCTCTCTCCTCTCTCCCCCCCTTCCTCTCCCTCTCTCTCTCTCTCTCTCCCCCCCTTCTTCCTCTCCCTCTCTCTCTGTCTCTCTCTTTCTCTCTCTCTCTCTCTGTTTCCCCCTCAGTGGGCCTGAGTGTCCCCGAGGTAATTCTGGTCTAACTGGCGTGTGGTAGTCCCCCAGACATGTACTTCAGAATGTTTCCCATGGTGCTTTTGATTTTATTGCTGCTGCTCACTCGATCACTTTCTGTGTCGTTCTGGTTTATTGTTTATACTGATACTTTAATAAGCTAGGAAAACCGATAGAAAAATAAGCTAAGATCCAGGAAGTGGCCTATTTATCGTGGCTGTCTGTACCGACCTATAAGTTAACATGTACACACGTGGCGCTCACACGCACACCCACTCGCACGCACATGCACGGCCTGATATTCATACCCCTGGGCCCTGATCCGACTCTCTTTGCCTCTGTTTATTGACCGCGCTGTATTTCTGTCTCAGCCGTGCACACAGACTTTGCTGTTTTTGTTCCCAGCATCACACCCAGCTGTGAACTGCTTCTTTTGTGCCTTGCAGAGCGGTGGTGGAGCCCAGTCTCCCAGATGACAGTGAGTTCCTGTACGCCGCTCAGCCAGAGCTGCTGAGGTTCCGGACCACGCAGCTCACAGTGGAGATGGTGATGGGCTGGTACCGGACCAGGGCCGAGGAGATTGAGCAGTGGGCGCGGCAGGTGAGGGTCTGATGGCCGGGCTCTGCGGCCGCTGCCTCCGGGTGCTGAGAGACAGCCGTGCCAGGGACCCTGGGCTGAGTTTGAAGGGCAGGAAGTGACAGTTTCTTACCGCTTCTGTTCATTTAGCCTTCATTCTTATAGAAATGCAAGTAGACAAGAAGAATGGTTCTTTAAAACATGAAGCTGAAGCTGCAAAGTGTGGTGTGTACAACCTAGATTGCTACAAAGACTAGTAAGATCAACACTGCCCCCTTTACAGATGCCGACCTAGAAATGAGCCTTGCTTACTGCAGTAATTACTTTGCCTTTCACGTGTCCTGTCAAAAGCTGCTTTTACTGCTCTCTGTAAGTCTGCTCTCCTACTTCCCTCAGTTCCATGGTCCCTGTGCTGATGTGCATAGTGGCTGCTTCTGAGAGAGGTGTCTGCCAAGAGTAGAATAGCGCTGAAAATGAGGGCCTCCGTGTCAGAGCGTCTCAGGCTCCAGAGGCCCCAGGCTCGGTCCCCCCCCTCCCCTCCAGTGTTATCTTGAGGGCTTGGTGCCTGCACTATGAATCCACTGCTCCTGTGGCCAGAGAAATTGAGCGAGGAGGGGGAAGATAGAGACGAGGAGAGACAGATAGACTCCTGCAGACCTGCTTCACCGCTTGTGAAGCGACCCCCCTGCAGGTGGGGAGCCGGGGGCTCCAACTGGGATCCTTGTGCCACCTGCGCTTACCCCAGTGCACGCCCTCCCTTTTTAAAATTATTTTCAAAATCTTTTTATTTTGTTTATTATTAGATAGAGACAGAAATTGAGAGGGGAGTGGGAAGTAGAAGGAAAGAGACAGAGAGCCACTTGCAGCTCTGCTTTACCGCTCATGTAGCTCTTCCCCTGCAGGTAGGGACTAGAGGCTTGAACCTGGGTCCTTGCACAGTGTAGTATGTGTGCTTAACCAGGTTACGCCACCACCTGGCCCCTCTCCGTCTCTCCCCTCGCTCTCTCTTCCTCTCAGTCTGTCTGCCTTTTTCCATCTCTCTCCTCTATCTTCTACTTCTCTCTTGATTTCTCTGCCTCTGTACAAAATAATGAAAATAAATAGGACATTATAACAAACAAAGTTACCTTTCAAAACCTAGGTATCAGAATCCCAATCTCAGCTCTCCCCTAAACAGGCCTCTGAGTCTGCTGTCTGCCTTTCCTGCACTTTGGTTTTCTTTCTTTCTTTCTTTCTTTCTTTCTTTCTTTCTTTCTTTCTTTCTTTTTAATTTTATTTTATAAAAAGGAAACACTGACAAAAATTATAGGATAAGAGGAGCACAACTCCACACAGTTCCCACCACCAGAACTCCGTATCCCACCCCCTCCCTGATAGCTTTCCCATTCTCTATCCCTCTGGGAGCACGGACCCAGGGTCATTGTGGGTGCAGAAGGTGGAAGGTCTGGCTTCTGTAATTGCTTCCCCGCTGAACATGAGTGTTAGAAGGAGGATCCATACTCCCAGCCTGTCTCTCTCTTTCCCTAGTGGGGCAGGGCTCTGGGGAAGCGGGGCTCCAGGACACATTGGTGGGGTTGTCTGTCCAGGGAAGTCCGGTTGGCATCACAGTAGCACCTGGAACTTGGTGGCTGAAAAAGAGTAAAGACAGAAAGCAGAGCAAATTATTGACTAAATCATGAACCCAAAGGCTGGAAAGGTTCTTATGAAGAGTTGGGGTCTCCGTTTTGTAGGTACTTAGCCAGCACTTTGTTTTCCTCCTGTGGCTAGGTAGTACCTGACCCACAAAGAACAGTGGCCGGAGGGAACACTGACCCTGGGCCGAGCGAGGGCCCCACAGACGCAGAAACAGTCGCAGTCACCCAGGGGACAGGAGGTTCCCAGTGGAGCCTGCAGACGGCACCCTGCTGTCTCTGCAGCGCCGCCCAGAGGCGACTCTGCCCACTTTCTTTTTAAAGTTTTTTAAAAAATATTTATTCCCTTTTGTTGCCCTTTTTTTTTTTTTTTTTTTATTGTTGTAGTTATTATTGTTGTTGATTTTGATGTCTATGTTGTTGGATAGGACAGAGAGAAATGGAGAGAGGAGGGGAAGACAGAGAGGGGGAGAGAAAGACAGACACCTGCAGACCTGCTTCACCGCCTGTGAAGCGACTCCCCTGCATGTGGGGCGCCCGGGGCACAAACCGGGATCCTCAACGCCGGTCCTTGCTCTTTGTGCCACCTGCGCTTAACCCGCTGCGCCACCACCCGACTCCCCCTCTGCCCACTTTCATCTTTGACTGGGGGCCACTGACCTTGCCGCCGTCTTTCTACTTGGCAGGAAGGGGGTGCCGGGGTCTAGAGGTCAGCAGCACTTGGCAGTCCCTGTGCGCCCAGGTCCCCCCACTTCCTCTTGGCCTGCAGACCGCTCTCCCGTGGGCCCTGCTTACTGCTGACCCTGAGATCACTCTGGGGCCATAGTGGTCAACTTTCCTCGAGAATCTCCTGTGAGATACCTCACTCTGATTATTGGTTTCGTGTCCAAAACATAATGAATACTGATCCTAGACATGTTTCTGTGACATTAGGATTAGAGATCAGTGCTCTTTACAAATAAATCCAAGAAGGTGAGGGGGATAGCATAGTGGTATAATACAAGGAGACGCTCATGCCTGAGGCCCTCAAGTCCCAGGTTCAACCCCCCCTTCCATCCCCCAGAGCGGAGCAGGGCTGCGGTAAAATAAACAAACTAATTAACAAATAAATGCATACAAATAACTCCAAGACTCATTCAGATTTGCTTCAGCCTGTATCTGGAAAATTAAATGAGCTCTGGCAGTGAGAGGCCCTTTTCCCCCTTTTATGAAGGACATGGGTTAATCTGTGCTTGGTGTATCCGGCCCAGCCCTGCCTTTCCACTTGATGGCCTTCTGGAGTTCCTGCCACTGTCGTCCTGATGTTTCTTATTCATCGGATGAAAGAGGAGTTTGTGAAGGAACAGCCAGAATCGATAGCCCAGCAAGCCAGCTTTGGGCCGGGCGCAGGCCTGTCTAATTTTTCTGCGTAACCCTCAAACACCGAGGGAGAGGAGGAGTCCACGGAGCCAAAGCTGTGGACGCCGCAAAGCCAGGCCACAGCCTGTTTGACACCTGATGGGAACGAGGATGCTCGTACGTGTGTGCCATTGCAACCGCCACGCTGCCGAGACCCCCCCTTTCAGAGCGCTCCTGAGGAGAGACCTTGAATGTTAGCTGGAGGAGGCTTCTGGCTTTCCCCTCCCCTGTCAGTGGTGCTGGCCTGTGGATGTTCCTAGCTCCACTTGTCCCCTTATCAGACTGCTGTGCTTCCTGCCCATAGAAGACACCTTAAAATTCCCCTGACTTATCTCGATAAAAACTAGTGAAAAGTCAAGAAACCAAAGATGAGGCTGCAGTCTTAGAGCCTTGATCAGTCATTCAGTGTCCCTGCAGGGGAGACCTCGACTCACCCCCACAGGGGTCATTTCTTGGCGAGGAATGACTTGATGGGAGACTCTGCAGAAACAGGCTTAGGGGCGCTGACCTAGAATATATACCCTTAGCTGATTTTTGCTGTCTGCGATATCAATACATATGTGATGTCACCACACCAGGCTGAAGTTTTAGTGAGGTAGAGAGAGAGAGAGAGAGAGAGAGAGGGGCCATAGTTTTGAAACTTCCCCGGTGCTGTAGTAAAAATTCAATGCAGGATATTGAAATAGAAAATATGCAAGTGACAGGTCCCGAGGACACTGGGAAATAAAGTCAGGGAGGAGCTACTCAGAATAAGAGTTGAACACTGGGGAGTCGGGCGGTGGCGCAGCGGGTTAAGCGCAGGTGGCGCAAAGCGCAAGGACCGGCATAAGCATCCTGGTTCGAGCCCCCGGCTCCCCACCTGCAGGGGAGTCGCTTCACAGGCGGTGAAGCAGGTCTGCAGGTGTCTGTCTTTCTCTCCCCCTCTCTGTCTTCCCCTCCTCTCTCCATTTCTCTCTGTCCTATCCAACAACAATGACATCAACAACAATAACTACAACAACAATAAAAAAAACAAGGGCAACAAAAGGGAAAATAAATAAATATAATAAAAAATTTTTAAAAAGAATTGAACACTAGACTCGTTGCTACCTGGATTTCAACAGCTCATGGCGAGAATTCAACAAAACAGAGACTTATTTCATTAATTGGTTTAATATCTTTGTGCACCAGGCTTCACGCGTGCGTGATTTCACTGGTCTCCATAGATTCTCTTTTTCCTTTCGAAAAAACTTGCAATTCAGCTAGAGAGAGAGAGAAAGACGGAGATGAAGAAAACAGAGAGAGGCCAGGCGGGAGCGCGCCTGGTTATGCACTCACACTACAGTGCCGGAGGACCCGTGTTCCAGCCCCTGGTCCCCACCTGAAGCAGGGGGGTGGGGGTGGGGGGGAGCTTCCTGAGTGGTGAAGCAGGTCTGGAGGTCTCTCCCTCTCTCCTCTCTCTTTCTCCCCACTCAGTTTTTCTCTGTCTCTATCCACTAATAAATAAATAAATTAATTAAAAGAAAAAATGAAGAAAGAAAATAGACAGACCCCCCCCACTCCCCTGTGGTGCAGAGGACTGGGCCCTGGGTAGCTTTCTTTGCTGGGGTGGTGGTGGGGGCTCACTCTTGCCCGGGGTACACTTGCCCCCTCAGTTACTGTGCCAGCATGACTCCCCTGTCCTCAACGGCCGCTTTCTGTTATTATTTTTAAATTTCTTTATTGGGGGCTTAATGTTTACTTTTTTTTATGATGATGATGTATTTGTCTGTGTCACATACAGACTATATAGGTAACAGATTCATGTGCGTATAGGCTTCTTTAAATGATGTCATTTTCTCTGGAAGGCTTTTTAATAATCTTTCTTGCAACTTTTTTTTTTTTTAATAGCCCTTCTTACCCTGTATAGTTCCTTGAGGTTCTTTAAATAGAAGTTTTTTTTTTCTTGCCTGTGACTACTGTCAAACTAAATAAATTAGAATGCTTTAGAAATTTACTGCAATTGCATTTCTTGCTGGTAATTTTGGTTTATTTGAAATGAATTTTGTGCTGATATGTTTGACCAAGAACACCCATGTTTTTGTAATAAATAATGCAGGTGGGGCTGGGTGCTGGCACATCTGGTTAGGCGCACACATTACAGTGCACAAGGACCCTGGTTCAAATCTCTGGTCCCTGCCTGCAAAGGGGAAGCTTTGCAGATGGTGAAGCAGTGTTGCAGGTGTCTCTCTGTCTCTCTCCCCGTCACCCCCTTCCCTCTTGATTTCTGGCTATCTGCACCTAATAAAAAATAAATATAATAAAAAAATTAAGAAAGGAATGCATGTTACTGGTGATGTGGCTGAGGACAAGAATTAGAAACTACGTTTCTCCAGCAGGTGTGAGAGACAGAGCACTCAGAGACTCACCATCACTGTTCTCTCTTAGGTTGACTGTGCGTTGTCCCTTATCCGTCTTGGCATGGAGAGAAACATTCCCGGCTTGCTGGTTCTGTGTGATGATTTGGTTACTCTGGAAGCTTTGGTTTACGAAGCCGGGTGTGATTTAACCCTCACCCTGAAAGAGCTCCAGCAGATGAAAGACATAGAGAAGCTACGACTACTGATGGATAGCGTTAAGTATCATTTCCGTCTCCTCTCTTAGCATTCTCTCTGCGTGTTTGGATGTGTGTCTCAGAGCCAAAGAGAAAATGTCCTTGCAAACTGGGAAGCCACAGAGTGCGACATGGGCCGGGTGTGGGTGTGGAGCACTACCCCAGACCTAAGGACTCTGGGGAGGGCGGGGGAGGGGCAGGGCGGAGAGATGGCAGAGGAACAAGTAAGTTGGACGTGAGAGTGTTTTGCAGACACCTGTCATGAGGAGATGAAAAATTATGCCTGTAATTTAATTTGTGTGTGTGTGTGTGTGTGTGTGTGTGTGTGTGTGTGTGTGTGTTCCGGTTAATCTTTTTAGTGTCCTGAGGACAAGTATGTGACAAGTGCCTACCAGTGGATGGTTCCCTTTCTTCATCGTTGCGAGAAGCAGTCTCCTGGCGCGGCGAGTCAGCTACTCAAGGAATATTTGGTAACGTTAGCTAAAGGGGACTTGAAGTTGCCACTGAAGATATTCCAGCATTCCAAACCAGATGTGAGTAGATCAATCTCTCTCTCTCTCTCTCTCTCTCATGGGTACAAATTTTCGCTGCACCCAGACTGGTGTCTGCAAACACCCCACCCCCAAACTAGGCCTGTCATGTGTTCCAGGCCCGGAAAGCCCCTGCTCCCGCTTTCCTGCCCTCTTTCCTTAAACAGAAATGAAAATGGTTGGTATTTTATGATTTAAAAATGTTTCCAACATTGCAGCTAAAATTTTACTTTGAAGTGCATAAAATCATATATTTTGGTTGGTTCACTCGTATTTCTTGACTATGCACTAGAGATTGGTAATACAGAATAACTAACCATTGCTAAGTATCGGACTTTTACTCTAGGCAGACCTTTGAAAGACTAGCCCATTTAGTTTTTATGAACAATGAATATATATATATTTTTTCTAACCCAGGTTGTTACTTGGTTCTGTACCTGCATGGTTCCACTGATCCTGGTGACTGCCTGCCTGCCTGCCTGCCTTTCTCTCTCTCTCTCTCTCTCTTCCTTCCTCTCCTTCTTTCTTCCCTTTCTTTCTTTCTTTCTTTCTTTCTCTCTTTCTCTCTCTCTCTCTCTCTCTCTCTCTCTCTCTCTCTCGATAGTGGGTGAGGGCCGGGTGCTAGAACGCCCAGTACATGCACGCAGGCATCACCATACATTATCCCGTGCTGGAACCTAGGCTCAGGCCCCTAGTCACGCAGATAGCAGAGAAGCTTCAGGGACAGCGCGGCAGTGCTGCAGGTGTCTCTCTTCTCTGTTTCTACTCTCCTGCTTCTCCTCTCCTCTGCCTCTCTCTTGATCTCACCTTCTATCAGAGACAAAGAAAAAGGGACTAGTGATGGAGTCATACAGAGACCGCATCTCTGTCAGTCTGGGTGGGAGATGGGCGAAGGGGAGGGGAGGCCACACGTCAGTCACCACGTCCTGCGAGCGAAGCTTCCTCTGCTGGTGCCCCACGCGGTGATCAGAGGCCTGCCCGGGTCCGGGTCCTCCCGCGTGGCCCAGTGTGCCCTCCACTGGGTTAGCTAGCTCCTGATGCCAGGGGCCTGATTATATCAGCACTAAGGAAACTTATGGTTTAGACTGCTTAGGCCTTCAGCCAGCGGCAGAGTCGCACGGTCAGACCTGGAGCCTGGGTTCAACCCTGGCATCCTGGCCTCATGCCTGCTTTCTTTTCTTCACCCCACTGCTGTTCTCACTAGGGCTTAGTCCCCACACAGTGATTCCACCAATTATTTCTCCTCCTTCACTACCCCTTGCTTTCCCTTTTATTTTGTTTGGATAGAAATGGAGTGAGAGGGGAGTTGGGCGGTAGCGCAGCGGGTTAAGCGCACGTGGCACAAATGGCAAGGGCCCGGCTTAAGGATCCCGGTTCGAGCCCCCGGCTCCCCACCTGCAGGGGAGTCACTTCACAGGCGGTGAAGCAGGTCTGCAGGTGTCTGTCTTTCTCTCCCCCTCTCTGTCTTCCCCTCCTCTCTCCGTTTCTCTCTGTCCTAACAGCAATGACATCAACAACAACAACAATAACTACAACAATAAAACAAGAGCAACAAAAGGGAAAATAAATAACTAAATATTAAAAAATTTAAAAAAAAGAAATGGAAAGAGAGACACCGGAAGCAGTGCTTTGTCTCTGTGTGTGAACTTCCCTCTGCAGTTTGGGGCTGGGTGCTCAGCATGCACAGTCTGCTGGCTCTGTCCCTAATCGCTCTACGCACCATCAACAGAAGGAGAGGCTTCTGTCTCCAGATACTTCATCTGTGTATACATATCTTCAGGACCTTACAAGGAGATCTTAATAAGTTTTGCATTTGGGTCAAGCTGCTATCCTCATAGTTTCCGAGATAGTTCAGATAGTTCCTTGGTGATGACAGTTTAAGTGCAAAATTGTTTTGCAAAGTCAATTACCTGTTGACCTGGCCACAGATCAGTTCTGTTCACTCAAGAGAGAACGGCTCCCTTTCCATCAGAGCGGACTCTAGCCGGAAGGTGGAATCATTTGAGGCACTGAGTAGGGAGTGAGATTCAGAGCGTCTAATTGGGACTCGAGGAGAAGTCATTAAACCCTCTTTCAGTCCGACATTCTGACTGAGTCGACTTCCTTTATCTTTTGTCAGTGCAGTGGGTCCTTTTCTCTGATAGGACAGAGAGAAATTGAGGGTGGGGTGGAGAGGGAGAGACAAAATGAAACAGCTCTAGACCTGCTTTACTGCTTGTGAAGCGTCAAACCTGCAGGTGGGGAGCAGAGGCAGGGCTTGAACCCAGGTACTTGGACATGGTGAGGTGTGTGGTCTCCTGAGTGTGCCCTTGCTCGGCACCCAGAAACTCTTACTTTAAGCCAGTTCTCTTTGCTTGCAGTCCCCATGGGGATGGGGTATGTCTGAAGAAACTTGGACAAGTCGGCTGAAGGAGGACTTGGAAATGTATTTTCTGTCTTCCGTGGTTGCATTTTTGAGATGCATCAGTGCATCAGAATCATGTGTCTTTTAAAGAAATGCTGATTTCTAAGGCACAGTCCTGATGAAGGGACTAAAGTCTTGGGGGGTAGGATCCTGCAGTACACATCTGATGGTGGATCTGTGGTGCTGGTGGAGGCAGTGCCAGGACAGAGAGGGGGAGAGAAAGACAGACACCTGCAGACCCACTTCGCCACCTGTGAAGCGACTCCCCTACAGATGGGGAAATGGGGCTCAAACCGGGATCCTTAAGCTGGTCGTTGCATTTCGTGCCACGTGCGTTTAAGTCACTGCGCTATTGCCCGGCCCCCTAGAAAATTTTTTTTTTTTTTTAAAGATTTTTTACTTATTTGTTAATGAGAAAGATAGGAGGAGAGAGTAAGAACCAGACATCACTGGTGCGTGTGCTGCCGGGGACTGAACTCAGGACCTCATGCTTAAGAGTCTGATGCCCTTTCCACTGCACCACCTCCCAGACCACTAGAAAAAGTGTTTTTAACCCCCCAGTTTTGTAGATAAGAAAATTGGGCACAAGTCTTCTATTATTATATCCCAGGAAGTGCTCTGTGGCTGGCATCTGTGGTCTGCAGTGGGAAATCGTAGGCCCAGCACAGAAAAGCTTCCCAAAGCAGTTGTTTTGTGGAGGGCCACGTTCTGTGATTTGACATTGTGACACTCCTTGGACAGAATGTCAGTGCCACTTAGTTAAGTGACTTGTATAGTGTTTGCTGTAAAATCTTTGAATGTCAAGGAATTCACTATGAATATTTTTGTAATTGACTTACACAAACTGAGCTTAAGGGTTCTGCATGGCATTTTTAATGAATCACCTTTGAAATTCACTGGGCCACTTCCATCTACTTTGTCTTGAATGGTTCATAAATTGGAGAATTTTTTTTTTTTTTTTGAGCAGATGCATAGCTTATGGGGACAAATTATCTCTCTTGACTGATTCAGTAATTAAAGTGTGGCTTCATTTAGAATTATTAAAGAGCCCCAAAGCCCATAAGGGAAAGGAAGATCAAAATTTGCTTCTGCAGCGGATTCATTTCAGTGTTTCACATTCTGTCGTTAATATCCCTGGAACCTGGGGATCTTGTCGGACCTTTTGGGTGAGGGCCTCTTTCCTGGGCACATACCTCTGGCTTACCTGCTCTGTTGTGCGCCAGATGTGGGGGGGCCTAGATGGAATGTTCTGGGGCAGTAGGAGTGAGCGACCGGGTCTTTCCCTGTGTAAGTAGCAAGAGACGTTACCAGAGATCACCGGGGGAGTGTTTCTTGAACAATCCGTTTATTAAACAGCAAAGTAGGGTTTATAAGGGGTTCCATATATGGTTTTGGAGAAGAAGGACAAAGAAACGGGGGACTGGGAAAAGGTCAGAGCATCCTTAGTAAATGTTGAACAAGGGGTTTAGTTGACCAAAGGAACAAAGGGAGTAGGGTTATCGATAACCAGCAGACAGAGAGGAGCCTTAAGAAAGGAGATAGATTGGGAGTCGGGCAGTAGTGCAGCTGGTTAAGCGCAGGTGGCGCTAAGCAAAGGACTGGCGTAAGGATTCCGGTTCAAGCCCCTGGCTCCCCACCTGCAGGGGAGTCACTTCACAAGTGGTGAAACAGGTCTGCAGGTGTCTGTCTTTCTCTCTCCCTCTCTGTCTTCCCCTCTCCCTCTCTGTCTTCCCTTCCTTTCTTCATTTCTCTCTGTCCTATCCAACAACAACAACAATAACAATAAAATAATAATAACAATAAAACAACAGGGCAACAAAAGGAAATAAAGTAAAAAGAAAAACTACTAAAAAAAAAGGAAGGAGATAGATCATGTAGGATTAGAATGATGTAGGATCAGAGAAGATGGACTTCTACTAACTTCTGAGTAAATGAACCGACTGGTTTGAGAACAAGGAAACAGGCTGCATGCAGGGTCCTTTGTGAAGCAGGGAGGCTCACAGAGGAGACATCTCCTGGTGGTCGTTTTCCCTCCATGCTCAGTCTTAAGTAGAGAGAGAGACTAACAGGAAAGGCCGTGCCATCCAGACTCCCGCTTTTTCAATAGGGGGTCCCACACCATGCTCAACCGTATCCTCACCGTTCCCTCCAGAATCTGACCGCAAGCCCATTCACAGCAGACTTCCTCTTTTCTCCAGCTGCAGCAAAAGCTCATCCCTGACCAGGACCAGCTGATGACGGTGGCGCTGGAGTGCGTCTACAGCTGCGACCGGAGCGACCAGCTCTCCCTGTGTTACGACATCCTGGAGTGTCTGCCCCAGAGGGGCTCTGGGTGGGTGCCACGCTGTCCACTGTGCTGTTTGTCTTCTCACTCTCACAGGCCGCTGCCTCAAAGTTCACTAATTTTTTTTTTTTTTTTTTAATATTAAAAAGTGTAAGGGAGAAGGTGAGACGATTTATAAACTTTCTACTTCCACTTCTGCTGCTGTTGTCGTTTCCACACCAGTGTATACAGGATGTCGCCATGGTCTTGTTGACCTAAAGAACAGATGTCCTACTGAAAACCCAAAATGTGGATATTCCCTCCACGACAAAAGTGACATTTCTTTACTTTGTGCTTTTAAGGAAGCTTTTTTTTATACTTGTTAGCTGGGTATATTGTTTTTTTGATAAAGTCATGTGATATTAATAGTTTGTTACAAGATTGTTAGATTACAGGGTATAGTCCCACAGCACAGCCCCCACCGACGTTCTCTGTCCCCACCCCTCACCTCCTAGAGATCGCCACCAGAGCTCTTGTAAAACTTACAGTTTGCTGGCTTCTGTTTTGTTTGGATTTTTTTGTTTGTTTGTTTTTGTTTTTGGCAAGTTCATGTGAGTCAGATCTCAAGATTCCACGTAGAGGTGAAACCAGCTGGTCATTGTCTTTCTTCTCTTGTCTTACTTTGCTAAGCATCACCACCTCCAGTTCCATCCATTTTTGTCTCAAAGGACACAATACCATCTTTTTTGATGGCAGCATAGTATTTCACAGAGTAGATATCCTGTAACTTTTCTAGCCAGTCATCTGATGATGGGCGTCTTGGCTGCTTCCACCTCTTGGCTGTTGTGAACACTGCAGCTGTGATCATAGGGGTGCATGTGCCCCTTCTAATTAGTGTATTGTTTCTTTTTAAAAAAGAATTTTATCCATTTATTTATTGTCTCCAGGGTTATTGCTGCGGCTGGGTGCAAGCACTACGAATCCACTGCTCCTGGAGGCTATTTTTACCATTTTGTTGCCCTTGTTGTTATTATTATTTTTTCATTGCTGTTGTTGGATAAGACAGAGAAATGGAGAGAGGAGGGGAAGACAGAGAGGGGCAGAGAAAGAGAGACACCTGCAGGCCTGCTTCACTGTCTGTGAAGTGATCCCCACCCCCCACAGGTGGGGAGCCGGGGCCTTGAACCCCGATTCTGACTCAGGTCCTTGCACTTTGCACCACGTGTGCTTAACCCACTGTGCTATCGCCTGACTCCCCTAGTGTATTGTTCCTAAGAACTGTTTGTTCTTAGTCCTTGGTTATAGCAGTATTTTAAATATTAGTGTTTGAATGTGTGTTGTTTTCGCCGGGCTATGTCGTTTTCGCCGGGCTGGCTTCACGGGTGGGTAACAGACGACCCGGGACTCATGGCTGGGTTGTATGCAGTATCTCTTTATTCATGCAGGACGCAGCACAATCTATACCAAGCTAAGCTAAACTAAAGGTACTGTAAAACTCACAATGCTGTCTTTATATATACTTGCCAAGTAGGGTGGAAACAGGATGTGATATAGAGAGGGTGGAGAGAAAAGTGACTGGTGACAATCAGAGTGTGACAAGGAGAGGATCAGGGTGTGACAAGGAGAGGGGGTGGAGCAAAAACATATCATGAAACAGTGGGGATTGAACCAATGCCCTGGAGGGAGGGTGGTGCTTGTTAACAGTGGTTATGTAAATAGAATGAAGTGGTTATGTAAATAGAAGGCAGTGTTAAGCAGGGGGGATTTAAACCAAATGAAACAGAAGGGGTTTTTAAAAGCAGAATTAGAAGATACCAACAAATGTGTATACTGTTATGTATTTATTTACCTATATTTATAGAGAGATAATTGCTATAAAACAGTGCGCAAGTTTCAGGCACACCGTGCGATCACCTGACACTCACGCGATGCCAATGATTCCCAGCCACAGTAACTTAACATCGTCTCCTCCTGCAATTCTGAGCTGTTTCTACAGCCCCAGGTTTGCTTTTCTTTTTCTTTTTCTTCTTTTTTTAAAAACCTTTTCCCAGGATTTTAATTTTTTTATTTTTTTATGGCTGCGTACTGTTTGCTTGTATATACAACCTGGTGGTGACCATCTAGTGTTTGCTTGTCTCACCTAGTGTGAGCACTACGCCGGTGAACTCGGTGGGGCAGGTCTTTTCTTCGTCTTGTCCTTATATAGTTTTTTAACGTGATCTGACAGTGCTGCAGGAGAGTAGGAGACAGTGAGGGTGTGGCTCCCCGCCGCTCCCGCCACCAACGTTTTGGGCCTCCTTCCCGTCCTCGGTAATTTCTCGCCTAAGTTCCCCCACGGCCTTACAGATGTGTTGCATACTTTTCTCTTCTTTAGTTCACAGGTTCATTGGCGTGGTACTTTTATTTCCTTTAGATATAAACCCAGAAACGGAGTTTCTAGGTCACATATGGTAGTTCTATTTTTTACGTTGTTGAACGAATAGAAATCACTTTAGCTGATCTTAAGTTGCTGGAATAAAAATTTATGTTTCTTTCAGATTCACTGGTTGTTCATCAAATTTATATTCTTTTTTTTTTTTTTTTGGGAAGTCAGGCAATAGTCTTTCAATCACTCTGTAAATTAAACAGTCATTTAATCATTCTCAAAATTTACTGTGTATTAGATCAGGAAAATAGATCGGCTGGTAATCTTGCCTGCCTCTTGTAGTGTATCACGCTGAGCTGCTACTGATTGATTTTGTGATTGGAGAGGTTATTGATTTCCTTGATGGATGTCTGCTCTTCCTCCTTACCTCCTTTGGTCATTTCTTCCAGTGGGGTCAAAAACATTGTTTTCAGGATTGTGATTGTGATAATACTCTTGCACAGAATTAGTGATGATTATATTTTCTTTTAAACTTTTAGTTATTGCCACTTGGACAATATTCTTGTTATTTTTTTTTCCATCTGTCTTCTGACAGAAATGCAAACTTTGGTGATATCGAGAGTCAAAAAGCTATGATTTTTCATGTTCTATTGTTTGCATCTCTTTAATCCATGACTCTTGCTTGTTAATCATTAATTTATATGAGAGATGCATACATATAGATTAACTGAATAGAAGAGATGAAACTTACGACAGATGGCTACTGTCTTTTCCTTGAGTTGTGTGTCCGGGAAGTTTGTACTTATTCAGTAGGGTGGCCTGCCATGTTTTAATGTTGACTGTTTTGAAGGAGGGTAATCTTGGGTAATGTAGATTATGCTACAGAAATGTCGGTGTTTTGTTGATTTTGAGCCCTCCACCTGTGTCCCTTTACAGGTTCCGCCTACTAACCGCTAGCAATTTGCTTTGTAGTGAGGAAGCTACGTGGATTCCCATGCAGACCGTGGTAGGGTTGAGTCCTTTGACCTTAGCGATCCAGGGTCAGGGACTGTGTGTGTGGGGAGAGCTAAGTTGTGGAGCGGACCCAGCACCTTGCCCGCCGCCCCCCAGATGGTGAGCTACTCCCCAAGTCAGCGAAGAGCAGAGGGTGGAGCAAGTCCCTCTGGGAGCAGAGCCTGAGAGGGCCACCGCTTATCATGAGGCCCCAAGGCTGCTAACGGGTATGGGCTAGCAGAGGTCGTCACCCCGTGGCCAGAGTACCTTCCCTGGGGCACAAGAGGTACAGAGGTCTCTCCTGAAGCCCTGGTTCAGGGAGTTCATGCGGCGGCTTGCAACTCCTCGCATTCCCCGGGTAGAAGACTTGAACCTCTCTGTCAGTCACCTAGACAGAACCATAGACTTCAGCTGACGCGTACGATCAGAGAGCCAGTGTATCAGGCTTTGCTTTCCAATAAGACCAAAGGAGCTTCTGCTTGTCAGCCATGAAGACATAGGCCGGGGTCAGCAGAACGAGGGTGACATTAGCAGAATGTCTCGATGTGGATTCAGAGTTACGGAGTTGGTGAATTTGCGGAGAGTGCTAACCCTAACCCTAATGTATCTGTATATCTGACAGCCGTTCTGAGTTAAGATCAACAGTTACTGATACTGCGGCTTTTTGTTGTTGTTGTAAACGCAGAACACAGCTTTATACTCTCCTGTTTTCCATTCATTTCTTAATGATTAAATCCCACCATTTGAATTTTTAAAATTGCTTTGTAATTATAAATTAACTTAAGCTTTTGATGTGTTTTCTGTAGTTCTCTTTGTTTGCCATGGTAATTTTGTCAATATTCTCTCCGTGATTAGTAGTATATTTTTAGTCCTTAAATGGCTGTTATCTGTTGAATTGTAAAGTTTATATATTTTTGCACAGGACATGAGCAGTCATTAATTTAATCTGATTGCATTTTCAGCCCTCTTACCTGGGCAACATACTCCATCCGGCAGAAAGTGTCCAGCTGTTTACACAGGTCCACATAGGAAGCACACTACATCTTTGTCAGGAATAGCTAGTGCTTATTAGAAAATGGTGACTCATTTTATCAATTTTTTATTACTACCTTTATTTATTTCCTAGATAGAGACAGCTAGAAATAAAGAGACAAAGAGATACCTGCAGCCCTGCTTCACCGCTCGCAAAGTTTTCCCCCTGCAGGTGGAGGTGGGGGCTCGAACCTAGGTCCCTGTGCATTGTAACATGTGCATTCAACCAGGTGCGCCACCACCCAGCCCTGGAAATGGTAATTTAAAAAGTGTTGTTCCCGAATGAGTAACCAGTCAAGGTTAGGTCTGACATAGCTTTTGAAGGACTTATGTGGCATATGTCCAAATTTATCATTACAGTCCAAATGTAAAACTTGTTTTAGAAAGATAAGCAAATCGCACGATTGACTAAATGGGTCTGGTAACTAATCAAAGAGGCTTTTTGTTTTGTATTTAAGGTAGGCTATTTTTAATTTTATTTTTATTAGTGATTTAATATTGATTTACAAAATTATGGGGCAGCAAGGATCTAATTCCAGACCATTGTCACCACCAGAGTTCTGTGTCCCCATTCCCTCCACTGGGAACTGCAGTGGTTCACAGAGTCACAGATAGGGGTTAACTGTTACTGCTCTGTCTGTCTGTCTGTCTGTCTGTCTCTTTGCCCACTTTGTCTGTGGTCCTGCCTGCTCTTCCTTTCTAAGTCACTCCTACACTGATTGTACTTCCCATGTCCTCTCTTTTCCCCTCCTCTCTCTCCAGATCCTGATGGAGTTGGAATTCAAAGTCCTCTGGTCATCTTTCCCTAACACTTCTCCCCTCTGGGAATATGGACCTGAACTCTTTTTGGGGAGCAGAAGGTGGGAGGTCTGGCTTCTGTAACTGCTTGTCCACTGGACATGGGTGTTGGCAGGTGGATCCACACCCCCAGCCTGTCTCTGTCCCTAGTGGGGCAGGGTTCTGGGGAGGGGAGGTTACAGGACACGTGGGTGAGGTCGTCTGCCCAGGGAAGTCAGGATAGTGTCATGGTTTGTCAGCCTCTGCAACTTGGTGACTAAAAAGCAGGACAAATTGTTTAATAATCAGGAACCAGAAAGTAGGAATAGAGCTGATGGGGTTAGGGATCTTGAGTTGAAAAGAAGCTAGAAAATCTATTTTAGGTATGTTCTGGCCTATTTTAGGTATGGCCTAAAATCTATTTTAGGTATGGCCTCTGGCTTTTAAGTAATTTTTTTCCTGAGCCTGACAGCTAACATGTAGGTACACAAAGAGTAATTGCTGGGTCAGGGAAGAGAGGAGCTCCCAAACCTGAAGAAAGTATATAAATACAGTTAATTGTTTACTCCATCCATCTGACACAACCCAGCATGCAACTGAGACAGCGATTTTTATTTCATGCTTATGTGACTCCAGCTCAACATTTTACTGAAACTCAGCAGGCTTTGTGGTTTGAGAGCACCTGGGAGTGTCAGTATAGATTCAGGGTAATTCTTTTCTTTTTTTTTTTTTAATTTATTTGTTCCCTTTTGTTGCCCTTGTTGTATTGTTGTAGTTATGATTGTTGTTACTGATGTCATCATTGGATAGGACAGAGAGAAATGGAGAGAGGAGGGGAAGACAGACAGAGAGGGGGGAGAGAAAGACAGACACCTGCAGACCTGCTTCACCGCCTGGGAAGCGACTCCCCTGCAGGTGGGGAGCCGGGGGCTCGCACCGGGATCCTTAAGCTGGTCTTTGTTGCCCTTTGTGCCACGTGCACTTAACCCGCTGTGCTACCACCCGACTCCCTGATGCAGGGTAATTCTTTTTTGTCACCGTAAAGGCTTTCTTGCTCCTAAGTGTCTTTTTTTAAAAAAAAAAAAAAGATAAAAAGAAGGATAGAGGCAAAACAAAACAAGCACACAGCAAACCAAGCTTCCTCCAGTGTGTTAGGAGCTGGGCTGGAGCCGGGGGGGGGGGGGGGGGGGGGGCGGCCCTGCTGGCACTCTCTCCTTCCTCTTGTTGGGCTGCTTCCGTCAGTTCCTGGACTCCATATGCCCACAGCCACGCCAGCGGTGCCCCACGAGGCCTACCCCTGTGGCTTCAGTTCTCGTAGCTGATGATATTTTTCTTGATCACGGCTCTCCCAGTTCCCTGGCCACTTGCTTCTTCACAGGTGGTTTTTTTGTTTGTTTCTCTGCTTGCTACTGATTGTGTCTGTCATGATCATTCTTCTCCTTGGGCTTCTTAACACTCACGTGGGTACAGAGGGAGAAGTGGAAAGAGGAAGCCCTCTGAATACATAGATTCCTCATGGAACCTTACCAGGGCGAACAGGTGGTGTAGACAGGCCTAGGAAATAGACCACTTGTAAGTCCGATTCTGTTTTATTGGTTAAAAGAACAGAAATAAATGATGCTTCCTGAACTCTTACCAGTCTTTAAAAAAACACTACAATTAAAAAATATATATTTTTTAATCTTTTATTTATTCTTGGATAAAGGCAGAGAGAAATTAGGGGAAGGGATTAGAGCAGGAAAAGACAGAGAGACACCTTATGAAGCTTTCCCCCTGCTGGTGGGGACCAGGGGCTTGAACCTGGGTCCTTGTGCACTCAACCAGGTGCGCCACTGGCTGGCCCCCACAATGCTACCGTTGGCTTATAATTCTCTGTGCCTTTAGCAGAACTGAAATGAAGTGTCATGTTAATAGAATTGAAGTGCAAGTTTTTTTTGGCATATCTGACTCTGTAATGGGAAGAACTGAGCTTCTAGGCACCGGGTGGGGGCGCCCCTGCTCGAGCGCACATGGTACAGCGCACAAGGACCCGGGTTCAAGTCCTCGGTCCCCACCTGCAGGGGAAAGCTTTGCAAGTAGTAAAGCAGGTCTACAGGTGTCTCTCTGTCTCTCTCTCCCTTTCTCTCTCAATTCTCCTCTGTTTTATCAATTTAAATAAATAAATTAAAAAAATCTTGAATAAAACATTAAAAAAGAAGACAGTTTGACGCTCTAGTTATTGTTATGTTATTCTCTGAGTTATGAAAGATGCTGAGTGAGGTAGAGACAGGATGGAGATCTTCCCCATATGGTGAAACACTGTTATTTATTCAGCAGTAAATATTCAGGACTCTTACTTCCTTTTTATGTTAATCGAAGCTTCTAGTTTAGGTAAACTGCTTCTACTAAAATTGCATTTCAGTTTTCTCCCTTCATCTTTTAGTGATGAGTCTGAGGTCACCACAGCCCTTCACGACCAGGTCGACCAGCTGGAACAAATTCTCAGGTGAGTACAGTGCTCACTCACGGTGTGTGTGCTGGTGCACAGAGCTGTTGTGGAAATGGCGTCTTCAGTACCCCTGGCAGCTGTTTTCCACTTTAGCTTGTGTCTGTTGGACTCTCTTGAGAGTGAATTTTCTTGACAGTGAACAACTTATTTTGGTAAAATGGTGGAATAGTGAAAATGTGTCCTTTGATCACCGGTAGACTTTTCTTTTTAAAAAAGTTTTTTTAAGTTTAAACATTTTTTTATCTTTATCTATTTTATTGGGTAGAGATAGCCAGAAGTTGAGAGGAGTGGGAACATAGGGAAGGAGAGAGACAGAGAGACACCTGCAGACCTGCTTTGCCACTCGTGAAGCTTCCACCCTGCAGGTGGGGTGCCAGGGGACTCGAACCAGGATCCTTACTCCGGTCCTTGTGCTTTGTGCCACATGCACTTAACCTATTAAGTGATACCGCCCGACTCCCTATTGTGGGTATTTTATTGGCTGAAAAATAATATATTTATGTCTTTGTCAAATCTGGTTATCCTGTGTAACCTTTATTCTACTCTCTGCTATCTATATGCTTTGAAATGCTTCTTTCCACTCCAGAAGGCTTTGCTTGGGGAAGTAGTGTTTCGCCAGACTGTTGTCACCATACGAATGCAATGAGATACTTAGAAATTGGTTGGCTGGGAGTTCGGTGGTAGCACAGTGGGTTGTTAAGCGCACATGGCGCAAAGCGCAAGGACCGGCATAAGGATCCCGGTTCGATCCCCCCTCCACGCTCCCCACCTGCAGGGGAGTCGCTTCGCAGGCGGTGAAGCAGGTCTGCAGGTGTCTATCTTTCTCTCTCCCTCTCTGTCTTCCCCTCCTCTCTCCATTTCTCTCTGTCCTGTCCAACAACAACATCATCAGTAACAACAATAATAATAACTATAACAATAAAACAACAAGGGCAACAAAACGGAAAATAAATAAATATTTAAAATAAAAAAAAAAAATTGATTGGCTGGCAACCAGGACTTTGAATTCTTCTTTTTCTCTCTCTTCTTTTCCTTGCATATAGTGTGTCAGAGCTCTTGGAGAAACATGGACTCGAGAAGCCGGTTTCGTTTGTGAAGAACACTCAGGCCAGCCCCGAGGAGGCGCGCAAGCTGATGGTCAGGCTGGCCAGGAACGCGGCTCGCAAGTGAGTGCCCAGCTGAGCCCACCTCTGTGGCCGCGTCCGCAGTGGCGCTGCACTTGTGTTTCCTTTGCCATTCTTGCTGCTCTTGAAGTGTCCCTGGGCGGGGGTAAGTTCTCCACAGCTATAGTGTAAACTTTGACACGTTCTCCTCCATCCGGTGACACGTCACCGGTTCCGTCGCATGTCCTGCGCCATCCTAAAGGCGGTGCTGTCACCCAGAAGGGGCCTCCCTTCAGCCCCACTGCGATGGATGCATCGCGTCAGTATTCACGGGCCCCCGTTCAGTCGCAGACTCTTGCTTTGCACTTGCGGGACGCATGCCGGAAAGGGCCATTGTCAACGATGCCTCATCGTTTATTTTAATTAGAACCTGCACTTAGGGCCATCCGTATGTGGCAAAGCATTACAGCCATCTGTCCCGGTGTCGATGACTTCCAGAGCAACAACCGGGCAGAGAGGGCTGCCGTCAGCCGGCCGGGGCCCGAGTCACCAAGCCTGCTGCTGCTTCTCTGCTCACAAGCTCCATCTCAAAGAGCAGCCAGTGCGTTGGCCTTTAGCAGGGAGGTCTAGCGGGAACGTTTCAGACAGTGTCCTGGAAGCCTAACAGATCCATCAGCTTCTTTCTGTGTATTTTTAAAGATTTTATTTATTTATTAATGAGAAAGATAGGAGAGAATGGAGCCAGACATCACTTTGGTATATGTGATGCTGGGGATTGAACTTAGGACCTCTTGCTTGAGAGTCCCATGATGCTTTATGCACGGTTCCACCTTCCGGATCACTTCTGTGTATTTTGATGTGGAAATCCTGTGTTCAGATACTTCACTGCAGAGGCAATAGGAACAGTCACTCACTTTGTGAACATCCGAGTCGCCACAAACACGGGAAGCATGTGCTTTTTTGAACGTTTAAGTGGAAAGAGAAAAAAAATCTGGGGCCAGGTTAAGCACTCATACTCCAGTGCACAAGGACCCGAGTTCAAGCCCCTGGTCCCCACCTACAGGGGGAAAAGCTTCACGAATGGTGAAGCGGTGAGGGCTGCAGGTGTCTCTTTGTCTCTCTCCCTCTGTCTCCCTCTCCCCTCTCAATTTCACTCTGTCTTCTATCCAATAATAAATAAATACATAAGTAAATAAATAATAAGTGAAAAACAACTGTACAGGTGATGGTGTTTCACAGGAAAAATCCCCTATGCACACACTTTTTATATCAACACTACCATACAGTTGGTCTGTGTTTAATCCTGAAAGAGAAAAAAATCGTGGACAAGGCATAGCCAGTTGGCATTGTCAAACATAAACAAATTAAAATCTGCCCCTTTGAGGTAAATTTCCATGATTTGAAACTCATTTATCCTTAACACAGAGGAGCTTTTGAGAGAGGGAACCGCTGTGTGGAGCCCCCGCTGGGCAGCACCAGTGATCCGGACGTGGCTTCCACAGCTGTGAGACTGAAGATTTAAGTGCAGCGAAAACTGTTTTCAGCAAGAGAAATGGGGGAGAAGTTTTATATATTCTGTTAAAAATATTGTGATGTGAGAGACTCTGAGAGAGAGAGAGAGTTAGAAAAAAAGAGCGAGAAAGCCCAGAGCACGAGTCAGCTCTGGTTCATGTTCACAGCAGGGATTGAACTGGGGGACGTCGGACGCAGGAGTGAAAGTCCTTTGTACTATCACCGTGGTCTCAGCAGCCCTGTACATTTGAGTTCGTGGTCATCCTTACAGCATATAAAGAGAGAATCTCAAGCCTAGATCTTCAGAAAGGTATTTAAGGGGCCAGGCGGTGGCACACCTGGCTAAGCGCTCACATCACAGTGAGCAAGGACCCAGGTTCGAGCCCCTGGTGTCCCCACCTGCAGGGGGAAAGTGTCATGTGTGGTGAAGCGGGGCTGCAGGTCTCTCTCTCTCTCATTTTCTATCTCCCCATCCCTCTCAATTTCTCTGTCTCTAATAAAAAATAAGGAAATCTAAAAAAGACTCTTTTAAAAAGAAAAAGAAACACATTCAAATGTATAACTGAGCATGTTTGTTCATTTCACTGGCGGCTGTGTTGTCTTGAAAGCCCACCTGCTCCTTAGCACTCTCTCCAGTGGGCTAGCTTGAGGGAGGCTGGGCGGGGGGGGGGGGGGGGTAAGGGTCCTTCTCAGCATCGCACACGGACTCGACTCTTGTCCTGCTGCTACAGGACACTGAACCATTTGTCCTCTCACGCTAACCTCGGGCACTCACACTCGGTGGGACCTAATAAACCGGACCAGACCGGTCTCACAGCCTGGGAGAGGCCACCCCGATGGGTGACTCGCTGTCCCTGAGGAGCGACTGCCCACAGGGAGGCCTGAAGACCGGGGCTCGTGGGAAATGGGGAGCTGTTTGCCCTGTGGCCACAGTGCGGTTCCTGCAGCGCTCTCCCAGCCTCTGTCTTCTGCCAGGTGGGCGCAGGTCAGCCCCGCGGGGCTCTCTCGGCTGTGGACCACTGCGTGGATGCCGCTGGGACACCAGAGGTGCTGCCAGCTGGCCGTCCCGCTCCCACTCTGTACCCCTGGCTACCCTGCATCCCCTGCTTGGCTGGAGTGGAGGGGCGCCCCGCTGGAGACTGCAGCGCCTCACCTGTCCCCAGGTGCCTCTCCGCTGGGCCTTACTTGCCCTGTTTCCTATGGAAACTCACAGCTTACTCGTCTTCGCCATCATCCATGTGCCCCCCTCTGGTTCCGCGCAGCGGTGGCACTGAGGCAGTTACCCGGCCTTCCCAGCTGTCGCTAAGCAGAATGTTTTTTCCTTGTGTATTCAGATGAGCTGTATTTTCTGGGGATTACTCAGGACCAGGCATAACAAGTAGAGTAGCGGGAGCCGGGCAGCGGCGCAGCAGGTTAAGCACAGGTGGCGCAAAGCAAAAGGTGGCGGAAGGATCCCGGTTCGAGCCCCTGGCTCCCCACCTGCAGGGGAGTTACTTCACAGGCGGTGAAGCAGGTCTGCAGGTGTCTGTCTTTCCCCCTCTCTGTCTCCCCCTCCCCTCTCCCCCATTTCTCTCTGTCCTATCCATCAATGACGACATCAGTAACAACAATCGTAACTACAACAATGAAACATCAAGGACAACAAAAGGGAATAAATATTTTTTAAAAAAAACAGCCAGTTGAGTAGTAGAACTTTGTTTTTTTTTAAATTTTTTTATTGGGGGATCAGTGGTTTCCAGTCAACAGTAAATACACTAGTTTGTACATGCACAACATTTCTACTTAACAATACACCCCCCACTAGCTCCTCCTCTGCCGTCATGTTCCAGGACCTGAACTCTGCCTCCCCCCCCACCCCACCCCCATCCCTGTCCCCAGAATCTTTTACTTTGGTGCAAGACACCAGCTCCAGTCCAAGTTCTGGTTTGTGCTTTCCCCTTCTGCTCTTGTTTTTCAACTTCTGTCTGTGATTAAGACCAGCCCATACTCATCCTTCTGTTTCTGACTTACCTCACTTCACACAATTCCTTCAAGCTCCATCCAAAATGAGGCGAAGAAGGTGAAGTCACCACTTTTAACAGCTGAGTAGTATTCCATCGTGTATCTAGACCACACCTTGCTCAGCCACTCATCTGTTGTTGGACACCTGGGTGGCTTCCAGGTTGTGGCTATTACACATTGTGCTGCTATGAACACAGGTGTACACAGATCTTTTTGGATGGGTGTGTTGGGTTCCTTAGGATCTATCCCCAGGAGAGGAATTGCAGGGTCATAGATTTTTTTTTTTTTAAGTTGCAACCAGTTCTAAAGAGAAGGTTTCATGAATTCTTCTTATTCCCCCCTCCCCCCCCCCCCCCCAGGCAGCCTCCTGTCAGCGAGTCTCACTGGAGAGTGTTGCTGCAGGACATGGCCACCATGCAGCACAGCGTCTACACGTGTCTCGACGCCAACGCTTGCTATGAGGTAAAAAAAAACACTGATTTCTTCCCTTTCCTTTTTTTTGGATCCAAAGGCGAAAGCCCCACAATCCTCTCTGTACATAATATTAAATATTGAGTAGTGCTTTGTGGTTTGAACACATTGGTAACCAGCCCCTTCCCTTCTTTGTCTTTGTCCCTTGCAACACCCTTTTTTTTTTTTTTTTTTTTTTTGGGTGGTTCTGTGTTGGTCTGCTTCTAAAACCCTTTCTGTTTCATTTGGTTTAATCCCCCCTGCTTAACACTGTATTCTGTTTACATAACCACTGTTAACTAAGCACCGCCCTGCCTGCAGGGCACTGGTTTAATCCCCACTGGTTCATGATGTCTTTTTGCTCCACCGTCTTTGCATCACATCCTGTTTCTACCCTACTTGGCGAGTATATATAAGGACAGGATTGTGATTAGGGATAGCTTATCTTAGATTGTGCTGCGTTCCGCATGAATAAAGACTGAACTGCGAGTCCTTGGTCGCCTCTCTCTCCCGCCCGCGAAGCTAGCCCGACAGTTCTGTCCTCAGTAAGTTCCCAATCCCGTCTACTCTTCTCACTTCCACAGCTGGCGTGGCGACTAGAACGAGCTGTGTGTGAGAAATGCCTTTCAGAACCGCCCTGCCTTGTCTCTGCTAAACTGCACCGGCCCTCTCAGCTGACCGTTCTCTGCTGTCTAGGTCCCTGACTTACCCTAACTAATCCAGTTCAGCCCCAACAGATGTTTTCATCATCTCCATTTGGAAAATGGAGCTCCGGTGGTGGGGATTGTGTGGAACTGTACCCCTCTTATCCAACGGACTTGTCGATCGTAATCAAATCAATAAAAAAAAAAATGTGAGGCTTGTACCATATCGCTAGGTAGAAAAGTTATTCGTCATTCTCAGCACTGCCTAGAAAGACAGCAGCCTCCAGACTTCCTGCGGATTCTCGCCTGTGCCCTCCGCTCCAGTGGTCCCGTCAGGCGTGTCCCAACGCCTTCACACAGCTCGCTACTCGTGATTCTGTGGCTGTGTCCACGGCCTGACTTGAGCGGGTTGCACTCCCCTCAGATCATTGAGGTGGTGAGTTTTGGCTCACTCGTTCTGCCGGCTAAGGTGTTTTTCCTTCTCCAAAGAACTTGCCCCTATTCACGTCTTCCTTTCCATCACAGTTGCTTGTTTTTGCAGATGCTTCTTTCATTTTTGGCCAGGTGTGTCTACCTTGGCATTCTCATGATCTTGGCTCTCCTTATTCGCCCAGCTAATAAGGTTATAGTATCTGGAACATACGGGCTACTTAAACATGGTTATCACTTGAGTGCAAGTACAACCCAGGGAGATTTAGTTCTTATCACAAAGATATGTCATCATCAGATTGCTAAGGATTTGTTTGGGAAACTTTTCTAAAAGACCCACTTTGAGATAAGACGGAAGCACACAGGCTGTGTGAGATCTTTCTTGCATCGCTCAGTCTGGCCATCACGAAGCACCCGCCAGTGGTCAGATGGCCCCCAGAAATGGGCTTGTGCCGTGGGTTCCCTCAGATGAAAAGCCCTCAGCATTACCTGCCGTGTTGTGATGCGAACAGCTCAGGATGCTACAGGCATTTTGATTCGAAAAGGTGTTGAACAAAGTAGCAATGACATAGACTGTTGAGAAGCTACTACAGGTATTTAAAGATCTCACTCGAGCTTATTTTGATTTCGTAAGTGTTTTGCTGTCTCTCAGGTTTTTCCCCCGTGAGGCCCCACTAATCCTGGTAGTCTCTTTTTAAAAATATTTTTTCCCGTTGAACATGGGCGCCTCTCTTATCCTATGGTATTTGCCAGTGTTTCCTTTTTGTAAATTCTTCTTCTTCTAGCGTTTGCCCTTCTTCCGTAGCCAGTCAACAGCGTCAGGTGGAGCCTGATGTAAAGTTTCGAGACCTCCTTTGAATCTGGAGAGGTGGCAGTCGTTGACTATGTGGGTCATAGTCTGTCTGGAGCCGCAGGGGCAGTTCGGGTCGTCTCTGGCTCCCCAGCGATGGGACATAGCGGCACACTGGCCATGGCCTGTTCGATAGCGATTGAGGAGGGCCCAATCATAACGTGCTAGGTCAAAGCCGGGTTGACGCTCGCAGGGGTCTGTGATGAGGTGTTTGTTCTTTACCTCAGCTGACTGCCAGCTCTGTTTCCAAGAGTCTGGAACAGAGAAGTTCAGTGTAGGTGTAGGGGACCAGACTGGGTGACGAGACGTTAAGCGTTGGACAGGGTGGGCGAAGATATCCGCGTATATTGGCAGGTCCGGTCGAGCGTAGACGTGGGAAATGAACTTAGATGATGCCGCATCCCGACGAATATCTGGCAGGGCGATGTTGCTAAGAACTGGCAGCCATGGAACCGGGGTGGAACGGATGGTTCCAGAAATTATCCTCATAGAGGAATATAATTTGCAATCAAATTATTTTGTAAATAAAAAGTATAAAAAGAAAAAAAAAATTTTTCCGGATCAAAGACAAAGAGGGAAACTCACACCAGAGACCCTCATGAAGCTGAGCCTTTGTCCCCATGTGGTGCATGGGGGCGTAACCCCAGGCCCTGGATTGTGGTGAGGTGCAAAAGCGCCTCCCCAGGCAGCCGCCTTTGGGCTCCAAGAAATGAGTGCTTTATACTAAATTCCCGACCTTTGAGTGACAGTCAATGGTGTGTTGTTGCTGTCTCACACCACATAGGAATGACAGTAGTTTCACTTTCTTTCCGTAATAGGAGCTGAGGGTCAAGTACAGGAAGAAATCATCTATATTCATGGGGCCAAAACTTGGTTGCCGTTTATTTGTATGTCTGAAATAGCGCTTTTAATGGGGTGACATTACTTTGGTATTTTCCTATTGCTCACTCTGAAAAATTGCTGGTGAGTCATTTACATTTGAAGTGTAGTCTCTTAGCCCCACTAGATACGAAATTGTTTTTCGTTTTATTTAATACCTTTTCACTAGGCTGAGATATATTCATTCTTTTTTAAAAAAACCTATTTATTTATTTTCGGATAGAGACAGAGAGAAATTGAGATGGGCAAGAGACAGAGAGGTAGAGAGACAGAGAGACACCTGCAGACCTGCTTCACCACTTGTGAAGCTTTCCCCCTGCAGGTGGGGACCAGGGACTTGAACCTGGGTCCTTGTACACTGTGATGTGTGTGCACTTAACCAGATGCACCACTGCCTGGCCCTATATATTTATTTTTCTTTGCATATATATATATATATATATATATATTTATTATATTTTTAAAAATATTTATTTATTCCCTTTTGTTGCCCTTGTTGTAGTTACTATTGTTGTTGTTATTGATGTCATTGTTGTTGATGTCATTGTTGTTGGATAGGACAGAGAGAAATAGAGAGAGATGGGGAAGAGAGAGAGGAGGAGAGAAAGATAAACACCTACGGACCTGCTTCACCACCTGTGAAGCGACTCCCCTGCAGGTGGGGAGCCGGAGGCTCGAACCGGGATCCTTATGCCGGTCCTTGCGCTTTGCGCCACGTGCGCTTAACCCACTGCGCCACCGCCCGACTCCCATATATATTTATTTTTTGCTGGGGTTTCGTGGTACATGTATATTTACTTTTTACTTGGGGTGCGCTGTTTGCAGTACGCTGCTGACTTGAGACACAGCCTCTCACAACCCATGGCAGGTGTCTGTGTGACACTCTCCCCCAGCCCAGGGCCGTTGCCGCCAGCTCCCCAGACCGCAGCCAGCGTTCTCCCGTTCTGCCCCCCCAGACCGTAGCCAGCGTTCTCCCGTTCTGCCCCCCCAGACCGCAGCCAGCGTTCTCCCGTTCTGCCTCTTTCCCTCCTGTCCCCCACCCCCAAGTCCCTCCCTCTTGAACAGACCTGCGCAGCACAAGGAGCCGGCACTGAGACGCAGTCTCCCTAGAGAGTGGGAGAAAATGTTTACGGTCCATACATCAGACACCAAGCTCAAACATGAAAATAAGTAAGTTAAACAAGCTACAGCTCCATTGAAGAACGGACGGTAGACATGGCAGACTTTGGTATTTCTAATGGTTTTTGGCCATTAGCTCTTTATGAAAAACCATCTTAAATCACCATGTAACAGTTGTGAAATGATTCTAGCATAATACAGATATGTCAAGCTTACCTTGAAAATATTATTTTAGTGCCATTCAAAGTAGACAATATTGGCTTATGGACTTTTGGCCACTTACTTTTGATTTTTTCCTAAACAATAATTTCATAAGCTCAGTGGCACAGTTTTGAAAATGTCAGCTACTGACTTCTGTACAGTCTATAAAATATAGAAATGAGTTTATTTAGCCAAGTTTAGTTAAAGGCTTTACAATTTTGTAGTGAGCTGTTTTTTTTTTTTTAATATTAGTTATTACCTGTGACTTGTCAATTTTTTTTTTTTTTTGAGGTAGAGATATGTAGAAAAAGAGAGAGAGCGCAGAGCACTGTTCAGCTCTAGCTTCTGGTGGTGCTGGGGATTGAACCTGGGATCTTGGGTCTCAGGCGTGTAAGTCTCCTTGCATAACCATTATGCTGTCTCCATAGCCTTTGTGACATGTCAACTAATGCTGTTAGTCACCTTGCAATATATGAAATTATATTGGCTTTGCTGTGTTCCATGAAGGACTCTTGTTTTACTTAAATCAGTTTTAGTTTACAGATTAAAACCTCCTCAATATTATGTGGCATATTGTAGTTTTAATAACTTGGCATTCGGGAAACATTTGTGGTCTCACTATTCAGTTTGTTAAACTGAATTCAAATGTTACACTTTGGCTCTGAGCATGGGCAGCGTGTCCAGTGAGTTCTTTTTATTGATAAATATTTTATTCTGATATGCATTATCTCATCTTAAAATACTGTGCTTAATTTTGGTTTGTTCCACTAGATTCTGTCTTCCTCTCTCAAACTATCATTTCTTTTAAAAAGTAAGGTAAGGCCTGCCTTCCATGGGCAGAAGACCTCACCCAGTGTGTCCTGGAGCCCCCACTTCCCCAGAGCCCTGCCCCACTAGGGAAAGACAGAAACAGGCTGGGGGTGTGGATCCACCTGCCAACACCCATGTCCAGCAGAGAAGCAATTACAGAAGCCAGAACTCCCACCTTCTGCTCCCCATAAAGATCCTGGGTCCATGTCCCCAGAGGGATAAAGAACAGGGGAGCTTCCAAGGGAGGGGAGGGGATAGGGCACTTTGGTGGTGGGAATTGTATTACGTGCACCCCTCTTTTTTTTATTGCCTCCAGGGTTACTGTCGGGGCTTGGTGTCTGCACCACGAATCCACTGCTCCTGGAGGCCATTTTTTCCCTTTTGTTACCCTGGTTGTTTTACCATTGTTGTGGTTATTATTGTTGTTATTGATGTCATTGTTGTTGGATAGAACAGAGAGAAATGGAGAGAGGAGGGGAAGACAGAGGGAGAGAGAAAGACAGACACCTGGAGACCTGCTTCACTGCTTGTGCAGCGACTCCCCTGCAGATGAGGGGGCGGGGGCTCGATTCGGGATCCTTACGCGGGTCCTTGCGCTTTGCGCCACCTGCGCTTAACCCACTGAGCCACCGCCTAACCCCCAAGCGCACCCTTCTTATCCCACAATCTTGTGGATCATCATTAAATCACGAGTAATAATTTTATAAAGTTGGAAAATAAGAGAACGCAGAGCAGAGCTTGGAGTGGGCTTGCTGTGTTGCACCAAAGTAAAGGACTCTGGGGTTGTGGGGAGGTTCAGGTGCTGGGACATTTGGCAGAGGAGAACCTAGAGGGGGTTGAACTGTGTGGAAAGCAGAATTGTTATACATGTAGAAACTACTGATTTTATTCTTTTTCACTGTATTTTATTGTTGACTGTAAACTGTTAATCCCCCAAATAATGAGAAAAAAAAGGGAAAAATAGCAAGGTAAATTACATTAATCTAAAGTTCACCATTTAAAGAGTGCAACTTACTGTTGGTACATTCACAGAGGTGTCTAACTGCAGCCCAGAAATCCTGCTACTTTATCGTATGCCAGAGCCTTCCTTTAATTGAGAACCAAATCAGCCTTCACAGAGCATTAATTCCAGTTTCTTTATCTCCCCTCCCTCCCGGTTTTTCTCTCAGATATTTACCGAAAGCCTTCTGTGTTCCAGTCGTCCTGAGAATATCCACCTGGCTGGGCAGATGATGCACTGCAGGGCTAGCCCATCACCGCCCCCGGCCAGTGTCGCCCTGAAAGGGAAAGCCCAGTACAGGGTCGGCTACGAGAAGAGCATCGAGTTGGTTCTGGCTGCCAGCAGAGAGTACTTCAACTCTTCTGCCAACCTCACTGACAGCTGCATGGACCTGGCCAGGTGAGCTCCCTGTCGCTGGTCTTGTCCAGAAGCCAGAAGCCGCGAGGGGAGAACAGCTGTGACTGCTCCACCCCCCCAGAAGATGGCGCCGTGGATACAAGCAGCTTCTGGGAGCCAGACCAGTGGAATAGAGAAGGGAGACTCAGCTTTCTGATCAGTCATCGCCGACTTCCCCTTGAGGCTTGTGCTTTCTAGTTGATCATCTCTTTTTTATTTTGCCACCAGCGTTATTGCTGGGGTTCGGTGTCTGCACTACGAATCCACTGCTCCTGGAGGCTATTTTTTTTTCCCTCTTGTTGCCCTTGTTGTTGTTGTTATTTTTATTGTTGTTATTGCTGTTGTTGTTGCCAGATAAGACACAGAGAAATGGAGAGAGGAGGGGAAGGCAAGATGGAGAGAGAAATGAGACACCTGCAGACCTGCTTCACTGCTTGTGGAGCAACTCCCCTACAGGTGGGAAGCCAGGGGGCTCGAACTTGGATCCTTATGCTTTGCACCATGTGCGCTTAACCCGCTGTGCTACCGCCCGGCCCTCCTGATCATCTCTTATGAAGGAAGAGATCCAAGTGATCGCTAAGAATTCAAGCTCTGGCATACTCAGCACATTTGGGTTCTTGGCGTTTTGCTGTTTTGGGACAAGGAACATGGTGCAGTGAGAAGGCTCATAGGTTCCTTCCAGGTGGACACTGTCTCCTCTCACGGTCTGTCATAGACATGAGGAAGATGGTGTGTTCATTATTTGGATTCTTCTTTTGGATGTATAAAATATTATGGGTTGATTATTTTAGAATCTCTTGATTTGAGCTTAGCATCATGTAAAGCTTTTAAAAGATCTCAATATATACGAATCAATAATAAAAAACAAAGGATCACTTCGAGGGTTAAGCGCACGTGGCGCCAAGCGCAAGGAGAAGCTTCACAAGCCCACCGCCCTGAGCGCAGGCTGTGTGGAGCCCTTCCCCTGAGGGCCTTTCCCCCTCTTGATTTCTGCCTGTCATTATTCAGTAAGTGAGTGAGTAAGCAAAGATAATGAAAAAGCTGAGTCGTTCAGAGTGCCGGCAGTTTGTATTGGGAACTAGAACTGGACACAGACACAGACCTCGCCGTACTCGGCCTCCTTCCTCCCTGTGGCCAGAGAAGCTGTGTGCTGCTGTTGTCTCCATGGACACTGTTTGCTCGTGTCTGCGTCTTTTCTCTTTTAACTGGCCTGGGATCTCCATTCCCCGTCCCGCCTGACCTTTCTTTACTAAGAGCGGAGCTGGTTCTCCTTTATTCTAGGAGAACACTTTGCAGCGCGTCTCCTCCTCTGAGACGCCTGACACCCTTTTTCTCTCTGGAATCTCAGGGTTTTCCAGTCTCTGAATTTTTGTTGCTTTTCTTTCTTTGCAAATGTTCATTTGTCCAGTTACTAATGAGAGAGAGAGGACTGGAGAAGGAGAGAGAGAGAAAGAAAGAGAGAGAAAGAGAGAAAAATAATAAAAGCCTCACTCCAACACCTGTAAAGTCATTTTAAGAAACACCTTGTAATGTCACCATTACCTTTGGAGGAGTAAATAGTAAAAAGTCTCTCAAAAATCAGAGTCAAAACCAAAAACATTTTGCTTTACGCCATGATGCCACTATGTATTATTTGTAACCCTGGGAGATAATCCAGCTTCAGCGTTGACTTCTTTTCAAGGACATGATGTTAGCTGCCTCTCTCTTGAGTGTCCTCTGAGGACTGAGGTAATAGGACCTAGCTAGCACAATACCTGGAAGGGGGCAGGTCTTGACAAGTGGGCGTGCTCTCATGTTTCTGCGTGTAGAATGGCCGCTAACCACACATATGTTCCCTTCCTTTCTCAAATGTCATCTTCCTTGGCCCCAGGTGCTGCTTGCAGCTGATAACAGACAGGCCTGAGGATATTCAGGAGGAATTAGATCTTATCCAAGCCCTTGGGTGTCTCGAAGAGTTTGGGGTAAACATCCTACCTTTGCAAGGTGAATTTTTAAAGTATTTATTTATTTATTTATTTTCCCTTTTGTTTGCCCTTGTTGTTCTTTATTGTTGTTGTAGTTATTATTATTGTTGTAATTGATTTCGTCACTGTTGGATAGGACAGGGAAAAATGAAGAGAGGAGGGGACGACAGAGGGGGAGAGAAAGTCGCCCATGAAGCGACTCCCCTGCAGGTGAGGAGCCGGGGACTTGAACCGGGATTCTTATACCGGTCCTTGTGCTTGGCGCCATGTGCGCTTCACCCACTGCGCTACCGCCCGACTCCCTCAAGAGGAATTGTATACCTTGTGTTGTACTGCTGTTCACTTGTTTCGTCTTTCCAATACTCTCTTTTCATTTTTCACTTTTTTTCAGTTAGAGAATAGCGTTCGTTGCTCATTTAACCCATAAGAAATGTCTTAGAGCTTTTGGCCTGCTTCTCGTAGAAATATTAAGTAGGAATCCAAAAGGACATGATCAAGATAACGTTTAGTCATCTATTCCCCCCCCCCTTTTTTGTAAGTTGCTGTTTTTCTGTCTTAATGCATCAAAATGATTAGAAGTAGCACACACGTTGTGCAAGGTGTAATGTTTGCTCCTCTTGACAGAAGTCTTTGCTGCGCACATAGGTTGGTTTAACTTTTTTCCCCATATTATTGGGGAGGGGGAGTTTAGTGGTTTATTGTATGGTTGTTGGCCTAAGGGCACATGAATCCCCCATGATTCTTTCTGCTCCTCTACAAGCCTTCCCTCCTTAGGGTTTTTTTTTTTTTTCCTCCAGGGTTATTGCT